>NW_026689741.1:255000-277500 GCF_943734765.1 Anopheles ziemanni | reverse complement strand
ACGGCCGAAGCGGCGTGGACCAGTGGAGGACTACACAATCATGAGGTTTGATATCGACTTGTGTGTTTCAATAGGATACCGATGGTATGGTTTGAACCGATTTGATTTAGCCATTCTGAAGTCATCACTTGGTTGAAGCGCTGAACTAGGGAGGCATCGTTTACATATATATTGGTTTTCGCATGCTCTACTAGGTTAATGTCATGAGGTTGGCTATCGAGCATGCCCAAGTGATGACTTGATTGTGTGCTTGCTTGAATTCTTCACATTTCATACCATCGGTTAGTTGTCGAATCATTCCTCGATCATAACCTTCGTTCTTGGTTCATGTATGCTCTCTTCCACATAGGGCAAGCTAGAATTAACTATCTTACCCAGGACCGCCGAAGCAGCGTGGACCAGGGGAGAACTATACTTTGTCTTGTATGCCCTCTTCCACATAGGGCAAGCTAGAATTAACTATCTTACCCAGGACCGCCGAAGCAGCGTGGACCAGTGGAGGACTATACTTTGTTCATTACACCACAGTATTAAGTATGGTGTCCTCTTCCACATAGGGCAAGCTAGAACTAACTATCTTACCCAGGACCGCCGAAGCAGTGTGGACCAGGGGAGGACTATACTTTATACTTCACACACTAGCCATATTGAAGTCATCACTTGGTTGAAGCACTGAACTAGGGCGAGTCTATCGTTTACTTTGCATTGGGATAATACGCTGCATGCTCTCTTAGGTTAATGTCATGTGGTTGGCTATAGAGCATGCCCAAGTGATGACTTTGTTTAAAGCTCAACAGGTAGAGTATTATGTCCTCTTCCACATAGGGCAAGCTAGAATTAACTATCTTACCCAGGACCGCCGGAGCAGCGTGGACCAGGGGAGAACTATACTTTGTCTTGTATGCCCTCTTCCACATAGGGCAAGCTAGAATTAACTATCTTACCCAGGACCGCCGAAGCAGCGTGGACCAGGGGAGAACTATACTTTGTCTTGTATGCCCTCTTCCACATAGGGCAAGCTAGAATTAACTATCTTACCCAGGACCGCCGAAGCAGTGTGGACCAGGGGAGGACTATACTTTATACTTCACACACTAGCCATATTGAAGTCATCACTTGGTTGAAGCACTGAACTAGGGCGAGTCTATCGTTTACTTTGCATTGGGATAATACGCTGCATGCTCTCTTAGGTTAATGTCATGTGGTTGGCTATAGAGCATGCCCAAGTGATGACTTTGTTTAAAGCTCAACAGGTAGAGTATTATGTCCTCTTCCACATAGGGCAAGCTAGAATTAACTATCTTACCCAGGACCGCCGGAGCAGCGTGGACCAGGGGAGAACTATACTTTGTCTTGTATGCCCTCTTCCACATAGGGCAAGCTAGAATTAACTATCTTACCCAGGACTGCAAAGCAGCGTGGACCAGTGGAGGACTATACTTTGTTCATTACACCACAGTATTAAGTATGGTGTCCTCTTCCACATAGGGCAAGCTAGAACTAACTATCTTACCCAGGACCGCCGAAGCAGTGTGGACCAGGGGAGGACTATACTTTATACTTCACACACTAGCCATACTGAAGTCATCACTTGGTTGAAGCGCTGAACTACGGCGGGGTAATCGTTTACAGGTTATAATCATATAGCTGCATGCTCATTAGTAGATAATGGAATATTGTATGGCAATATGAGCATGCCCAAGTGATGACTTTGTTTCAAGCTCAACAGGTAGGGTATTGAGTCCTCTTCCACATAGGGCAAGCTAGAATGAACTATCTTACCCAGGACCGCCGGAGCAGCGTGGACCAGTGGAGGACTCTATACTTTATACTTCACACCACAGTATTGAGTACGACTTGCATAAAGCCCCTAATGAGAACCACGAGGGCTCTCTCAATGTAGAACCACGAGGGCTCTAGTACCGATTCTCTCGGTACGGCTTGGTCCGTGTTCCTTTATGCTTGTACTCTTAGAAAGTCTCAACCCGGAGGTCTTGACTTTGATTGTCATAGTTGGACTACGACGGGGCATCCGACCATTGCTGATCGAACACCCCTGATTCACCATCTTTCGGGTAGGCGGTACGCGTACCTCCGGACGCGGAAGTCTCAACCCGGAGGTCTTGACTTTGATTGTCATAGTTGGACTACGACGGGGCATCCGACCATTGCTGATCGAACACCCCTGATTCATCATCTTTCGGGTAGGCGGTGCGCGCACCTCCGACGCGGAAGTCTCAACCCGGAGGTCTTGACTTTGATTGTCATAGTTGGACTACGACGGGGTATCCGACTCATCGAATACCCCAGAAGCACACCATCTTTCGGGTAGGCGGTACGCGTACCTCCGGACGCGGAAAGTCTCAACCCGGAGGTCTTGACTTTGGTTGTCATAGTTGGACTATGACGGGGCATCCGACCATTGCTGATCGAACACCCCTGTTACACCATCTTTCGGATAGGCGGTGCGCGACACCACCGACGCGGAAAGTCTCAACCCGGAGGTCTTGACTTTGTATTGTTGGATAGTCCTCTTCCACTATAGGGCAAGCTGGAAATATTCCATTTTACCCAGGACTGCCGAGGCAGCGTGGACCAGGGGAGAACTTCACGGAATCTTCAGGCATCCATGATTGCCATAGTGCGTAAGCCGCCGCTGTGTGCGTCAACTCGTTCCCCGTGAGGAGGAGTCTAGCCGCCGCTAAAAGACGAAGCATTAAGTGTCCTCATTCCACTATAGGGCAAGCTAGAATGAACTATCTTACCCAGGACCGCCGAAGCAGCGTGGACCAGGCGAGGACTATACTTTATACTTCACACCACAGTATTGAGTACGACTTGCATAAAGCCCCTAATGAGAACCACGAGGGCTCTCTCAATGTAGAACCACGAGGGCTCTAGTACCGATTCTCTCGGTACGGCTTGGTCCGTGTTCCTTTATGCTTGTACTCGCGGAAAGTCTCAACCCGGAGGTCTTGACTTTGATTGTCATAGTTTTACTACGACGGGGCATCCGACCATTGCTGACCGAACACCCCTGATTCATCATCTTTCGGATAGGAGGTGCGCCCACCTCCGACGCGGAAGTCTCAACCCGGAGGTTCGGACTTAGAGTTTTTCCCATTTAAAAGTTTTTCTCTTAGCCATACTGAAGTCATCACTTGGTGAACGATTGAACTAGGGCGGGTTAATCGTTTATAGGTATCATGTGGTTTGCATGCTCTCTTAGGTTAAGGTCATGTGGTTGGCTATCGAGCATGCCCAAGTGATGACTTTGTTTCACGCTTGCTTGATTTCTTCAAGATTCCCTGTTATATAGTGTAATCATTCGAGAACAGGGAATCTTTGGTTTTGCTCAACAGGTATTGGATGTCAACTTGGTATCTAGATCGCATTAAGTCTCAACCCTTAGGTTCGGACTTGTATAGTGACATCTTGTTACGGTCTTGAGTCTCAACCCGCAGGTTCGGACTACTTAGTGTTTGATCGAATATAATATGGCAACTTGTGCCTAAGTCTCAACCCGCAGGTTCGGACTTCTGTTTATTTGGCCAATGTATGTATAAGGCAACTTGTGCCTAAGTCTCAACCCGCAGGTTCGGACTTGTGTATTTGTTCGATGTCATGTATAAGGCAACGTGTGCCTAAGTCTCAACCCGCAGGTTCGGACTTGTTAGTGTTTCGTCAACTTTCATATGGCAACTTGTGCCTAAGTCTCAACCCGCAGGTTCGGACTTGTGTATTTGTTCGAAGTCATGTATAAGGCAACTTGTGCCTAAGTCTCAACCCGCAGGTTCGGACTTGTGTATTTGTTCGAAGTCATGTATAAGGCAACGTGTGCCTAAGTCTCAACCCGCAGGTTCGGACTTGTTAGTGTTTCGTCAACTTTCATATGGCAACTTGTGCCTAAGTCTCAACCCGCAGGTTCGGACTTCTATAGTGTTTCGTCAATTATCATATGGCAACTTGTGCCGAAGTCTCAACCCGCAGGTTCGGACTTCTGGAAGGATCACTTGGCCACTAATGATCCTTCCGCAGGTTCACCTACGGAAACCTTGTTACGACTTTTACTTCCTCTAAATCATCAAGTTCGGTCAACTTCGATAAAGCAGACGCGGTTCACGAGGATCCAGCGAACGATCATCTCCAAAGACCTCACTAAATAATCCATCGGTAGTAGCGACGGGCGGTGTGTACAAAGGGCAGGGACGTATTCAACGCTGGCTGATGACCAGCACTTACTAGAAGTTCCGAGTTCATATGGACCATTGCAATCCATAATCCCTACTAAGTGAGTATTTGAGTGATTTCCCGTTCCTCTCGGAATAGGAGACACGCTGCTACCCACATTGTAGCACGCGTGTAGCCCAGAACATCTAAGGGCATCACGGACCTGTTATCGCTCGATCTCATTTTGCTAAACACAAATTGTCCTGCTAAGCAGCGTACCGTAAGTGCACTTGCGCACACGAACAGCGAAGGTGTCAGGTCATACTCCACCGAAAGGTCCTAACCCGTTCCAATCGGCATCGACGCATTAACGCTGACTGCGTTCTAGTTAGCATATGTGAGTCACGTTCGTTATCGGAATTAACCAGACAAATCAATCCACGAACTAAGAACGGCCATGCACCACTACCCTTAAATTTGAGAAAGAGCTATTAATCTGTCTCACCTCCATAAGTTCGGACCTGGTAAGTTTTCCCGTGTTGAGTCAAATTGAACCGCAAGCTCCATTTCATTGTGGTGCCCTTCCGTCAATTCCTTTAAGTTTCAACTTTGCAACCATACTTCCCCCGGAACCTGACTTTGGTTTCCCGGAAGCTACTGAGAGCACCTGGTTGTAGCGTCTCCCAATTGCTAGTTGGCATCGTTTACGGTTAGAACTAGGGCGGTATCTAATCGCCTTCGATCCTCTAACTTTCGTTCTTGATTAAAGAAAGCATCCTTGACAAATGCCTTCGCTTTAGTTAGTCTTACGACGGTCTACGAATTTCACCTCTCGCGCCGTAATACTAGTGTCCCCAACTACTTCTGTTAATCATTACCTCCGGTCTGAGTACAAACCAATGAAAGATTAGACCAAGGTCGTATTCCATTATTCCATGCAAGATTATTCTAGGGCGTTTGGGCACCCTGCTTTAAGCACTCTAATTTGTTCAAGGTAAACGTGAGCGGTCGAGCTCTATGTTACACTTGCACCCGTTGAAGGGCACACCATGACACAGACTTGGTGCCCTACCACACCATTGAGTCGCAACCAGATTCCGACTTGGCCCACCGACCACGGGTTGACCGGGTCGGCGGAGCCGGACTGTGTTGGACAAGTATCAACTTCGAACGTTTTAACCGCAACAATTTTAATATACGCTAGTGGAGCTGGAATTACCGCGGCTGCTGGCACCAGACTTGCCCTCCACTTGATCCTCGTAGAAGGATTTATGCTCTACTCATTCCAATTATGAAACATCATTAAAGAGTTTCATATTGTTATTTCTCGTCACTACCTCCCCGTCCCGGGATTGGGTAATTTACGCGCCTGCTGCCTTCCTTGGATGTGGTAGCCATTTCTCAGGCTCCCTCTCCGGAATCGAACCCTGATTCCCCGTTACCCGTTGCAACCATGGTAGTCCTCTATACTACCATCCATAGTTGATAGGGCAGATATTTGCGAGATCTGTCGTCGGTGCGAGACCATACGATCAGCATCATTATCCAGACTTCAACTCAATGACACGGAGAACCCGCGATTGGTTTGACTAATAAGTGCACCAGTTCCCGCGAGGGTCCTGGCATGTTGCATGTATTAGCTCTAGATTTTCCACAGTTATCCAAGTAACTAGGTTGATGATCTCGTAAATTATAGCTGTTATACTGAGCCTTATGCGGTTTCACATTAAATCTGTTTGTACTTAGACATGCATGGCTTAACCTTTGAGACGAGCGTATATTACTGGTAGGATCAACCAGAATTCCGACTTTGCGTTCGAATGTTCATTGTCCCATTGCACCCGGAGGAGCAAACACCACGTTCTATATGTTGTCAAGTCCGGTAGCACACGGGAGGCGAGCCCCCGTGCGAACCTCATTGCCCTCGTATCACACACACCCGATGCACCGGACAGGCACTTGAGCGGCATTCGACTCCGCTAAGCACACGTGCGCCCGATTGTGCATGCGCTGACGGGGCCTTCATACCCCTACCACAGCGACCTTATGCCAAACTTCCATGAATACTTAGGTGAGCTGACAAGGGCCTTCATTTCCCTACCATCAACTAAAGGACACGCTAGGCGCGTCCGATCATTGCAACTGCGGGGCTTTCATACCCCAATCACCACAGTACGCAATTCACCAGAGTTTAATCACAACCCCCCCGGACATGGCACACTATTAACTTGCAACAAAACTTAGTGTGTGCCGGGCACATCGGTTCCACAAAATCATTCCCGATGTACCCCAATTGGGGTTGCGAACGCATTCACGGTCCTCTGACACACCCAACCAAGCGTGGATACTACATACCTCAAACACCCAGTACACTAACAGACAAATCAATATATGGTTGCTTTCCCCCAGACATTTGCCAATCACTTGGCACCCGGACGGGAACTCGCTCCTGATTGCGCCATTGCCACCCATTTGCCAAGAGCGAGTTCTGTATGTAGATTTCATTTGGAAAGACAACCGTGTACTGGATATTCTATCCGACGATTACAGATGACGAGTACGAGACTCGACTACACTCACGGATAATACATTTTGGGTCGAGATTGCTTTCGGGGTTTTCGATTGGTCTTGCGCTTGTAAACGTATAACTTTGACTTGTGGTAACCTCGGTATGTTAGTCGATCACGTGGTTGTGAACTGGTAAGGGTGAGCAATCTGTTCACTTGCACTCTGGGTAGGAATAGGTGAGCGCTATAGGTTAAGATCATTGTATGGTTCCATCGTGATGACTTTCGCTAGATAGTAGGATGTTTGGATAGTTATAACGTTTTTGGCCATTTGTTCATAGTGTTCAGTCCATTGAGGAATTCGATTGGTCTTTGCTTCACACACGTGGTCGATATCACTTGGATGTGAACTAGGGTGAGAATAAGGTGTTCACTAGTGCTCTTAGGTTTTGGATCAGTACTGAGCACTTGATTGGTTTCGCATAATATGTATCCATAGTGATGACTCTTTCCAGCTTAAGATTTCGTTACCGGTTTCGAATCCTCCCCACGTTCGCTTTTACTTGGTTAGGTTTTCGAGTGTAGATTTGAAAGCAATCTCATGTATGTATCCCATCTGATATAAGCCACTGACAGTTCATGTCACCTCGTTCAACTCTCGCTGGGTCACAGAAGTATGTTACTGCGCCCATTATCCCTACTCGGATAGGTTCGGTTCGTTCGTTTTATACTACGGTGAGTAAACTCAATTTGTGCATCGCATAGCCATGGAAAGCAAGCTTTCGCGGGCCTCTTCGACTGTTTTGATACGAGCTGTGCCCGTGATGCTTGTCATCCCAGGATACTAGACCCCTTTGGACGACCGCATGACCATCAGAAAGTAAATTCCACGTTCGATTTGGGGTGTGAACCCCGAACATAAAGTCTTTGTGTAGAACCACGAGGGCTCTATAGTACCGATTCTCTCGGTACGCTTGGTCCGTGTTCCTTTATGTTCGTACTCTTGTGAATAAGATTCACGTTCGTTTTGGGATATTTGCTACTGTCACCGTTTGAGTACTATGGGGCTTGAACCCCTAACATAAAGTCTTTGTGTAGAACCACGAGGGTTCTATAGTACCGATTCTCTCGGTACGCTTGGTCCGTGTTCCTTTATGTTCGTACTCTTGTGTGTATAATATTCATGTTCGGTTTGGGATATTTGCTACTTTCACCAGGGTCCCGTTCTTCATACAAGTCTGCCTTGCTAATGTGGTAACTTTATAGTGTAGTTCTGACATCCCAATTTTGGGACTTAGCCGATTTTTCGTATATTTCCATATGACCCATAGGGTCCCTTTCTTCATACAAGCTTGCCTAGGGCGATCGGTCAAAACTTGTCTTACTATTCGATTGGTCTTCGCACTTTCACCCTAGGCAGTTTGCCTAGGTGTAGCTTCTTGAGGAGGTCAAAACCCAAAATAAGGAGGTTCAGCCGACCCAAAAACCTCCCCTGTCTAAACTACACTAACCAGATTTTTCAGGGTCCTCACCGTCATACAACTTTGCCTAGGTCACTTGTTCTCTTGACTTAGGCCATCTGACTTGGTCCGTGTTTCTTGCTAGGGTTCACCTAGGTACTTTGCCTTGCTTGATGTGGTAACTTTTTAGTGTAGTTCAGACATCCCAATTTTGGGACTTAGCCGATTTTTCATGTATTTCCATATGACCCATAGGGTCCCTTTCTTCATACAAGCTTGCCTAGGGCGATCGGTCAAAACTTGTCTTACTATTCGATTGGTCTTCGCACTTTCACCCTAGGCAGTTTGCCTAGGTGTAGCTTCTTGAGGAGGTCAAAACCCAAAATAAGGAGGTTCAGCCGACCCAAAAACCTCCCCTGTCTAAACTACACTAACCAGATTTTTCAGGGTCCTCACCGTCATACAACTTTGCCTAGGTCACTTGTTCTCTTGACTTAGGCCATCTGACTTGGTCCGTGTTTCTTGCTAGGGTTCACCTAGGTACTTTGCCTTGCTTGATGTGGTAACTTTTTAGTGTAGTTCAGACATCCCAATTTTGGGACTTAGCCGATTTTTCATGTATTTCCATATGACCCATAGGGTCCCTTTCTTCATACAAGCTTGCCTAGGGCGATCGGTCAAAACTTGTCTTACTATTCGATTGGTCTTCGCACTTTCACCCTAGGCAGTTTGCCTAGGTGTAGCTTCTTGAGGAGGTCAAAACCCAAAATAAGGAGGTTCAGCCGACCCAAAAACCTCCCCTGTCTAAACTACACTAACCAGATTTTTCAGGGTCCTCACCGTCATACAACTTTGCCTAGGTCACTTGTTCTCTTGACTTAGGCCATCTGACTTGGTCCGTGTTTCTTGCTAGGGTTCACCTAGGTACTTTGCCTTGCTTGATGTGGTAACTTTTTAGTGTAGTTCAGACATCCCAATTTTGGGACTTAGCCGATTTTTCATGTATTTCCATATGACCCATAGGGTCCCTTTCTTCATACAAGCTTGCCTAGGGCGATCGGTCAAAACTTGTCTTACTATTCGATTGGTCTTCGCACTTTCACCCTAGGCAGTTTGCCTAGGTCTGTCTTCTTGAGGAGGCCAAAACCCGAAATAAGGAGGTTCAGCCGACCCAGAAACCTCCCCTGTCTGAACTACACTAACCCGATTTTTCAGGGTCCTCAGCGCCATACAACTTTGCCTAGGTCACTTGTACTCTTGACTTAGGCCATCTGACTTGGTCCGTGTTTCTTCCTAGGGTTCACCTAGGTACTTTGCCTTGCTTGCTGTGGTAACTTTTTAGTGTAGTTCAGACATCCCAATTTTGGGACTTAGCCGATTTTTCATGTATTTCCATATGACCCATAGGGTCCCTTTCTTCATACAAGCTTGCCTAGGGCGATCGGTCAAAACTTGTCTTACTATTCGATTGGTCTTCGCACTTTCACCCTAGGCAGTTTGCCTAGGTGTAGCTTCTTGAGGAGGTCAAAACCCAAAATAAGGAGGTTCAGCCGACCCAAAAACCTCCCCTGTCTAAACTACACTAACCAGATTTTTCAGGGTCCTCACCGTCATACAACTTTGCCTAGGTCACTTGTTCTCTTGACTTAGGCCATCTGACTTGGTCCGTGTTTCTTCCTAGGGTTCACCTAGGTACTTTGCCTTGCTTGGTGTGGTAACTTTTTAGTGTAGTTCTGACATCCTCATTTTGGGACTTAGCCGATTTTTCGTAAAATACCATATGACCCATATGGGTCCTTTCCTTCATATAAGTTTGCCTTGCTTGGTATGGTAACATTTGAGTGTAGTTCTGACATCATCATTTTGGGACTTAGCCGATTTTTCGTAAAATACCATATGACCCATATGGGTCCTTTGCTTCATATAAGTTTGCCTTGCTTGGTGTGGTAACATTTGAGTGTAGTTCTGACATCCCCATTTTGGGACTTAGCCGATTTTTCAATCAATACCATATGACCCATCAGGGTCCTTTGCTTCATATAAGTTTGCCTTGCTTGGTGTGGTAACATTTGAGTGTAGTTCTGACATCCCCATTTTGGGACTTAGCCGATTTTTCAATCAATACCATATGACCCATCAGGGTCCTTTGCTTCATATAAGTTTGCCTTGCTTGGTGTGGTAACATTTGAGTGTAGTTCTGACATCCCCATTTTGGGACTTAGCCGATTTTTCGTAAAATACCATATGACCCATCAGGGTCCTTGCCTTCATATAAGTTTGCCTTGCTTGGTGTGGTAACATTTGAGTGTAGTTCTGACATCCCCATTTTGGGACTTAGCCGATTTTTCGTAAAATACCATATGACCCATATGGGTCCTTTGCTTCATATAAGTTTGCCTTGCTTGGTGTGGTAACATTTGAGTGTAGTTCTGACATCCCCATTTTGGGACTTAGCCGATTTTTCGATCCATACCATATGACCCATCAGGGTCCTTTGCTTCATATAAGTTTGCCTTGCTTGGTGTGGTAACATTTGAGTGTAGTTCTGACATCATCATTTTGGGACTTAGCCGATTTTTCGTAAAATACCATATGACCCATATGGGTCCTTTGCTTCATATAAGTTTGCCTTGCTTGGTGTGGTAACATTTGAGTGTAGTTCTGACATCCCCATTTTGGGACTTAGCCGATTTTTCAATCAATACCATATGACCCATCAGGGTCCTTTGCTTCATATAAGTTTGCCTTGCTTGGTGTGGTAACATTTGAGTGTAGTTCTGACATCACCATTTTGGGACTTAGCCGATTTTTCGATCCATACCATATGACCCATCAGGGTCCTTTCCTTCATATAAGTTTGCCTTGCTTGGTGTGGTAACATTTGAGTGTAGTTCTGACATCCCCATTTTGGGACTTAGCCGATTTTTCGTAAAATACCATATGACCCATCAGGGTCCTTTGCTTCATATAAGTTTGCCTTGCTTGGTATGGTAACATTTGAGTGTAGTTCTGACATCATCATTTTGGGACTTAGCCGATTTTTCGTAAAATACCATATGACCCATATGGGTCCTTTGCTTCATATAAGTTTGCCTTGCTTGGTGTGGTAACTTTTTAGTGTAGTTCTGACATCCCCATTTTGGGACTTAGCCGATTTTTCGTAAAATACCATATGACCCATCAGGGTCCTTGCCTTCATATAAGTTTGCCTTGCTTGGTGTGGTAACATTTGAGTGTAGTTCTGACATCCCCATTTTGGGACTTAGCCGATTTTTCGATCAATACCATATGACCCATCAGGGTCCTTTGCTTCATATAAGTTTGCCTTGCTTGGTGTGGTAACATTTGAGTGTAGTTCTGACATCATCATTTTGGGACTTAGCCGATTTTTCGTAAAATACCATATGACCCATCAGGGTCCTTGCCTTCATATAAGTTTGCCTTGCTTGGTATGGTAACATTTGAGTGTAGTTCTGACATCATCATTTTGGGACTTAGCCGATTTTTCGTAAAATACCATATGACCCATATGGGTCCTTTGCTTCATATAAGTTTGCCTTGCTTGGTGTGGTAACACATGAGTGTAGTTCTGACATCCCCATTTTGGGACTTAGCCGATTTTTCGTAAAATACCATATGACCCATCAGGGTCCTTTGCTTCATATAAGTTTGCCTTGCTTGGTGTGGTAACATTTGAGTGTAGTTCTGACATCCCCATTTTGGGACTTAGCCGATTTTTCGATCAATACCATATGACCCATCAGGGTCCTTTGCTTCATATAAGTTTGCCTTGCTTGGTGTGGTAACATTTGAGTGTAGTTCTGACATCCCCATTTTGGGACTTAGCCGATTTTTCGTAAAATACCATATGACCCATCAGGGTCCTTGCCTTCATATAAGTTTGCCTTGCTTGGTGTGGTAACATTTTAGTGTAGTTCTGACATCACCATTTTGGGACTTAGCCGATTTTTCGTAAAATACCATATGACCCATCAGGGTCCTTTGCTTCATATAAGTTTGCCTTGCTTGGTGTGGTAACACATGAGTGTAGTTCTGACATCCCCATTTTGGGACTTAGCCGATTTTTCGTAAAATACCATATGACCCATCAGGGTCCTTTGCTTCATATAAGTTTGCCTTGCTTGGTGTGGTAACATTTGAGTGTAGTTCTGACATCCCCATTTTGGGACTTAGCCGATTTTTCGATCAATACCATATGACCCATCAGGGTCCTTTGCTTCATATAAGTTTGCCTTGCTTGGTGTGGTAACATTTGAGTGTAGTTCTGACATCCCCATTTTGGGACTTAGCCGATTTTTCGATCAATACCATATGACCCATCAGGGTCCTTTCCTTCATATAAGTTTGCCTTGCTTGATGTGGTAACACATGAGTGTAGTTCTGACATCCCCATTTTGGGACTTAGCCGATTTTTCGATCCATCCCATATGACCCATCAGGGTCCTTTTTCTTCATATAAGTTTCCCAAGACTTAGTGCTTTTTTCCTTTGGACACCAATATCACCCTTGCGGGTATCTTTGATCTTCTCACTTTGTATTGGCCGAATGTAGGTCTTGCCATGCCAAACATATAATTGTTCTACACCAAGTCTCTATCTCGTACCGCCAGCTCGGTACATTCGATTAACCTGCCCTTAAGGCACCCGGGACTTAGCCATTTTTTCACATTTTTCATGATTTTGAGGCAACTTTTCTCGACTTTGTCACCTTATATCACCAAGATCCTTTCCCTTTAGCGCTTCACTCTGTTCGTATGATATTTAGCGCTGACTATCACCTTTCTGTCGCTGAGCTCAACTTCTTATTCGGTGCCATAGAGCCAGAGATATTTGGTGTATGCTGTTATAAGGGAAGTTTGTCACTTTTTCAAAGGCCCACATTGGGACGCCCATATCTCACCTTCAGGTATCTTCGATCTTCTTGTCGTCTATGGACGAAACTTAGGCCTTGTCTTGGCCAACTTATAAATGTTCTACGGCCAAGCCGTATCTCTTACCGCCAGCCCGGTATTCATGGACTTAGTTGGATTTTCGCCTCTCGTGGTAACAATTTCAGACTTTGACTCACAATAACACCCAAACGGTCACATGCTAGCGCTTTGCTTGGAAGGAATTATAGTTAGCGCTACCTTTTCTCTTTCCATCGATACCTTGTTCGTTCCATTCCATGCCATACAGCCGAAGTTATGATGTTTCCCGTTTTCCATATCATGTGGAGCTTATGCTCTGGGAAAACCATCTAACACCTGTACCACCCTTTTAGGTACCACCGATCTCGAGACTATGTTCGGGCCAAATATAGGTTATAACATGCCCAACTTATAATTGTTCTACACCAAGTCTCTATCTCTTACCGCCTGCTCGGTATTTTACTCGTAAGTCCAAATTTCACAACTTGTACTTTTTGGCCCAATGTACTCGAGTTTCAATTTTGGTAACATTTTTCGACTTTGACGCTTAATAACTTCCAAATCATGCTAGTTAGCGCTTTGCTTTCTTCTAGTCGTATCTAGCGCTGGGTGTTACCTTTCCAAAACACATCCTAGCTTTACAATCCATGCCATACAGCCGGAGCTACATGGTGCACAAGTCAAATCCATTTTAGCCATGTTTCATTTTTGCCAATTTTTGACCACTCGTATCACCCTTCCAGAGTGGTCCGATCTTCTCGCTGTCTATGGACGACTTTTAGGTCTCGTAGAGGCAAACTTATAAGTATTCTACGTCAACCCGCTATCTCTTACCGCCTGCTCGGTATTCTTGGTCTTGTGTGATTTTTGGAAATTTTGGTATTATTTTTCCACTTTGTCGCTTAATAACTCAGTTTTGCTCAACACTTAGCGCTTCGGTTGTTTGGGATTATAGTTAGCGCTCGGTTCGACCTTTCCAACACTGATCTTAGCATGTCGATCCGTTCCATACAGCCTGAGTTATTCGCGATACCGTGTTTCAACCCATTTCTCAAGTCTCGTTTTGGTCCAACTTTGAACCAGCCATATCACCCTGATGGGTACCTCCGATCTTCTCGCTCTATATTGGCCAAAGTTAGGTCTTGTGGTAACGTACTTATGATTGTTCTACGCCGTGTTCGTAGCTCTTATCGTTCGCCCGCTATTTTCGATCATAAGGTGAATTTTCGCCTCTAAACCACCATTTTTCACCTTTGCCCTCTAATATGACCGACTTGCTCAACACCTAGCGCTTCGCTTGGTAGGACACATAGCTAGCGCTCGTCAAGACCTTTCCAACGCATATCCAAGCTTTCCGATCCGAGCCATACAGCCTGAGCTATAGGCGATACCGTTTTTCCCATTTTCTTGGTCACATGCACTTTAGGGTACCCCTTTTTGCCTTTGACCCTTAATACCTCCTCCGGGTCACTAGTAGGCGCTTAGCTTGGTAGGAAACATAGCTAGAGCAGGCCTTCACCTTTCCAAAACTGCCGAAAGTGTACCGATCCGACATCTAGAACCAAAGTTATGGTCAGTCCCATCATGCTCTACTTTCATGGTCAACCTCCACCAAGCACACCTAGGTTGGACCAACTTTCACCAACTCATCTCGAACCCCAAATTTGCTTCGACCTACTAGGTTTCCCTAGTAAAGTGGTCAAAACATCCATTACAACACGACTGGTCTTTCTGGTGGTCGACCTAGGCGACTTTGTTCGACGACCACCACCCCATGGAACTAAAAGACGTCCCTTGATACGGACCACCGATACATTTTCCGGCCTGTCTAAACTACACTCATCGAAATTTTTTTGGGTCCCCACCGTCATACAAGTTTGCCTAGGTCAAGTTTTTCTTCCGGATCGGCCGCGGACCTCACTTTTCATTATCTAGGGAGGCCATAGGGCCCCAAAAGGGGTTTTTTAAAATTTTCGACACTTTCGACTTTGGTCGGATTTTTTCCGATTTTGGTCCGACCTAGGGACTTGGTGGTCCAAGGAGCCTCGGGACCAAACTTTTTTCTCAGGGGTCCCTACCTCCATACAACTTTGCCTAGGTCAATTTTTTGTTCCAAATCGACCGCGGATTTCACTTTTCAATATCTGGGGCTCGTGTAGAGTCCGAATATGAGGTTTTCTCATTTTTCGACATTTTCGACTTTTTTCGACTTTTTTCGGGTTTTTCGACCTAGGGGTCCGCCGAACAAATTTTGGGTCAAAAATTTTTATTGAACTAGTCGAAAGTACGCAAAAAGATAAGACTTTTTGCCGAAGACACCATGCCCCGGAACCGACTCCTTCCCCTTCAAAATTGGGGACAAACGTGATTTTTGAAACTTTTCCTTAGGGAGCCCAAGACTTAGAAAATTTTCAAATTCTCGATTTTTCGATTGCGAGCTAGCGCTTTGCGGTCTTCGGCAATGTTGTAGATCTCGACGAGATAAGACTTTTTGGTCAAGGGACATTTTGCCCTCCGACCCCTCCTTCCCCCCGCAAATCGCCCCCCAAAGTGCAATTTTTGCATTTTCACCTCTTTGCACGCACTGTTCGGCCCAAATGGCCACTTTCTATGGGTCTGAGCGCTTTGCGGTCTTCGGCAAACTTTTAGAGCGTACCAAGCCCTAATTATAATTCTTCTACACCACCTTCGTACCTCTTCATCCCTGGCCGCTATTCGCGTACCAAGGTAATTTTTGTTCATTTTGTCAACATTTTTCATCTTTGACTGCTTATATCGGCCTTGCCATGAACCGATAGCGCTTCGCTGTGTTCTAACGTAAGTTAGTACTGCTCAATACCTTTCCAAATCATGTCTTAGATTGTCATTTGCTTGCATACAGCCGGAGCTATGAGCGATACCGTAAAAAAAACCGAAACTTGGAAAAATCCTTTGATCGCCCATATCCCCCCTTTGGGGGCCAGATATCGAAAAAAGTTCTGATTCAAAAAGTTGCGCATTAACGTGTTCTAGTTATGCCTAGAACATTTCACTTCGCTAGCTGGCCTGCAACTTAGCCGTAATTGGGATTTTAGGGTGTTCTTGGAGGGCCCATTTCCTGCGACTTGGTATCTTTTGGGCCCAATGTTTCTCTAATATCTCCACGAGTTTTCCAGATAGCCTTTTCAAACTTTCAGGGTGCCTAGAACACCTCAAGACCTTTCCAACGCTATGCCGTTTGCCTCGCTCGGACATCTACAGCCAAAGTTATTCGAGGTACACGGTACCTTACCCTGTTTTCTCAGTACTTGGTCGAAAATTTCGATCAGCCATATGACCGACTTGGACAACCCTGAGCGGGTTGGCCCCATATAACTAAACTTTCGTCTCGTGGAGGCAAACTTATAAATATTCCACGTCAACTCGCTATCTCGTACCGCCTTGACGGTATACTTGGTCCAAGGGCCATTTCCAGCGACTTGGTCGCAATTTCGCTCTAAGTTTCGCTAATACCTTCGTCCGTGGACATGGTGATTTTTTGTTCGTATTTTTCCTTGATAGTCCCACTCAAGACTATTCCATACCAGAGCCAAGCGTCCCGCTAAGTGCCATACAGCCTGAGCAGTAATTCATGAAAGGTACCTCTACCAGTTTTTGCCATACTTGGGTACAAACTTTGTATCGCCCATATCTCCACTTTGGAGGCCAGCCAGCACCTTTGCCCCATACACTTTTTTCTTGGTCATACCATGCACTAAATATAATTGTTCTACGCCAACTTGCTATCTCTTCTCTAACTTGCCGTTATTCTTGGTCCAAGTCCCATTTCATTCGTTTTCGGACCCATTTTGCTATATGTTTCACTAATAGCTTCGGCCATGGACAAGCTGATATTCTGTTTGTATTTTTGCTTGATAGTCCCACTCAAGACCATTCCAAAACACACCGCAACTTGTCGCTCGGTGGCAAACTGACCGAGTTATAATTCATGAAAGATACCTCAACTTGGTACACCATGTGGTCGGCCCAAACCATATACCGACCAAACGACCGACTTGGAGCACCCTGACCGGGTTGCCCCCATATAATGAAAGTTGCGTCTCTACACGCCCAACTTATGAATATTCTACGCCAAGTCGCTATCTCTTACCGGTAAGCCGGTATTCACCTTCCAAGGGTGATTTTGGTCAAGCGCCATTTCCTGCGACTTGGTCCCCGAATTGGACCATCATCACCTAATATCTCCGTGGTCTTTCAACTCAGCCTCATAAAACTTTCAGGGTAGATAGGTCTTCCCAAGACCTTTCCAACGGTGAGCCGTTTGCCTCGCTCGGCCATCTACAGCCGAAGTTATTAATGGTACTTGGTACCTTACCCTGTTTTTTCCATACTTGTTCGTACTTGGGTACAAACTTTGGATCGCCCATATCTCCACTTTGGAGGCCAGCTAGCACCTTGGCCCCATATACTTTTTTGTTGGTCATGCCATGCACCAAATATAATTGTTCTACGCCAACTTGTTATCTCTTCTCTAACTTGCCGTTATTCTTGGTCCAAGTCCCATTTCATTCGTTTTCGGACCCATTTTGCTATATGTTTCACTAATAGCTTCGGCCATGGACAAGCTGATATTCTGTTTGTATTTTTGCTTGATAGTCCCACTCAAGACCATTCCAAAACACACCGCAACTTGTCGCTCGGTGGCAAACTGACCGAGTTATAATTCATGAAAGATACCTCAACTTGGTACACCATGTGGTCGGCAAAAACAATATACCGACCAAACGACCGACTTGGAGCACCCTGACCGGGTTGCCCCCATATAATGAAAGTTGCGTCTCTACACGCCCAACTTATGAATATTCTACGCCAAGTCGCTATCTCTTACCGGTAAGCCGGTATTCACCTTCCAAGGGTGATTTTGGTCAAGTGCCATTTCCTGCGACTTGGTCCCCGAATTGGACCATCATCACCTAATATCTCCGTGGTCTTTCAACTCAGCCTCATAAAACTTTCAGGGTAGATAGGTCTCCCCAAGACCTTTCCAACGGTGAGCCGTTTGCCTCGCTCGGCCATCTACAGCCGAAGTTATTAATGGTACTTGGTACCTTACCCTGTTTTTTCCATACTTGTTCGTACTTGGGTACAAACTTTGGATCGCCCATATCTCCACTTTGGAGGCCAGCTAGCACCTTGGCCCCATATACTTTTTTGTTGGTCATGCCATGCACCAAATATAATTGTTCTACGCCAACTTGCTATCTCTTCTCCAACTTGCCGTTATTCTTGGTCCAATTCCCATTTCATTCGTTTTTGGACCCATTTTGCTATATGTTTCACTAATAGCTTCGGCCATGGACAAGCTGATTTTCGATTGGTATTTTTCCTTGATAGTCCCACTCAAGACCATTCCAAAACACACCGCAGCTTGTCGCTCGGTGGCAAACTGACCAAGTTATAATTCATGAAAGGTACCTCAACTTGGCACACCACGTGGTCGGCCCAAACCATAAACCAACCAAACGACCGACTTGGAGCACCCTGACCGGGTTGGCCCCATATAATAAAAGTTGCGTCTCTACACGCCCAACTTATGAATATTCTACGCCAAGTCGCTATCTCTTACCGGTAAGCCGGTATTCACCTTCCAAGGGTGATTTTGGTCAAGCGCCATTTCCTGCGACTTGGTCCCCGAATTGGACCATCATCACCTAATATCTCCGTGGTCTTTCAACTCAGCCTCATGAAACTTTCAGGGTAGATAGGTCTCCCCAAGACCTTTCCAACGGTGAGCCGTTTGCCTCGCTCGGCCATCTACAGCCGAAGTTATTAATGGTACTTGGTACCTTACCCTGTTTTTTCCATACTTGTTCGTACTTGGGTACAAACTTTGGATCGCCCATATCTCCACTTTGGAGGCCAGCCAGCACCTTGGCCCCATATACTTTTTTGTTGGTGATACCATGCACCAAATATAATTGTTCTACGCAAGCTTGCTATCTCTTCTCCAACTTGCGGTTATTTTTGACTCAAGTCCCATTTCCATAGTTTTTGGTACCAATTTGCTCTATGTTTCGCTAATAGCTTCGCCCAAGGACTTTGTGATTTTTTGTTCGCATTTTTCCTAAATAGTCCCACTCAAGACTATTCCAAATCACACCTTAGCTTGTCGCTCAGTGCCATACAGCCAGAGTTTTAATTCATGAAAGGTACATCACCTTGGTACACCACGTGGTCGGTCCAAACCATCAACCAACCATATGACCGACTTCGAGTCGAGCTAGCGGCTAGGCTCAATATAATGAAATGCGTGTCTTGATGCGGGCTACTGACGGTCTGAACAATGTAGCTCGCTAGCTCGTCTCTAAACTTGTGTTTTGGTCGAATATTGGGTGTTCATGTACCACTTCGGGTAACATGGACTTTGGTGCAACTTTACCACTTGTGCACTTAATAACTTCCCGGTCATTCAAGTCTTTGCCTTCATGCTTTCAGGGTAGTTAGGTCTCGTCGAGACCTTTCCATACATATGCCAAACTCATCGATCGGACATCTATAGCCCGAGTTATTCGCGGTACACCGTACCTTACCCTGTTTTTTCCTCAATTGGGTACAAACCTTGGAACACCCATATCGCCCCTTTAGAGACTAGCTGGCACGTTGGCCTCATATAATGATAAGTGCACCTCAACTAGGGCTACTGACGGTCAGAACATTTCAACTTGCTAGCTCGGGCCCACACTTGTGTTTTTCTCGAATATATGGTTCAAGTGTGCCACTTTGGGCACTTTTGGACATTTTGTCCCCACACAACTTTCTTGCCTTGGTAGATAGGGTCTTGTGATCTTGGGCAAAAAGATGCACCAAGATAAAGTCTAACTTTCGTTCTTGTACCGCAAAGCGCTATCTCAAACACCCGAGGAGATAGAAAGTGATTATGTTCGGTATATCGGTCTTCCATGGCCTACTATGGTAAACCCCTGCAGGTATGCAACCGAAGGTGCTTGGTACATGTATTTGGTGCAATATCGGTGCAAAGTAGGTGTTTCCTTGATCGGGCTATAACTTTCTTGGTTGATGTTGGATTGCTTTGCGGTCTTCGGGGGATAGTTAGGGAACATGTTGGCCAACATTTCCTTATTCCTCAGCCTGGCCGTACCTCTTACCGTCTAGGCGGTATACATGCTCTAAGTTGGAACTTGTGTTCCTTTGGGTAACTTCTCTGACTTTGACGCTTAATAACTTTCGTTCATATGCAGTCTAAGCTCTGCAACTCTCAGGAAAGCTAGTACTACTCATTTCCTTTCCATATCAGTCTTTGGCTTGTCGATCCGATGTCTACAGCCTTACTTATTCACGTTCCCTGTGAAGGTAGGTTTTTGCCCATTTTCCAGTTCATGTGGTAACATTCCCAGACTTTGCCGGCTTTCTCTTCATGTGGTAACTTGCTTGCTCATGTGGTAACTTGGAAGTGTATTTCTGACAGACCCAATCTGGGACTTAGCCGATTTTTCTCTGCATATTATATGGATCCATCACTAGGCCATCTTGCTTGCTCATGTGGTAACTTGGAAGTGTATTTCTGACAGACCCAATCTGGGACTTAGCCGATTTTTCTCTGCATATTATATGGATCCATCACTAGGCCATCTTGCTTGCTCATGTGGTAACTTGGAAGTGTATTTCTGACAGACCCAATCTGGGACTTAGCCGATTTTTCTCTTCATATCATATGGATCCATCACTAGGCCATCTTGCTTGCTTGTGTGGTAACTTGATAGTGTATGTCTGACAGACCCAATCTGGGACTTAGCCGATTTTTCTCTTCATATCATATGGATCCATCACTAGGCCATCTTGCTTGCTTGTGTGGTAACTTGGAAGTGTATTTCTGACAGACCCAATCTGGGACTTAGCCGATTTTTCTCTTCATATCATATGGATCCATCACTAGGCCATCTTGCTTGCTTGTGTGGTAACTTGGAAGTGTATTTCTGACAGACCCAATCTGGGACTTAGCCGATTTTTCTCTTCATATTATATGGATCCTGGACTTAGCCGATTTTTCTCTTCATATCATATGGATCCATCACTAGGCCACCTTGCTTGCTTGTGTGGTAACTTGGAAGTGTATTTCTGACAGACCCAATCTGGGACTTAGCCGATTTTTCTCTTCATATTATATGGATCCTGGACTTAGCCGATTTTTCTCTTCATATCATATGGATCCATCATTAGGCCATCTTGCTTGCTTGTGGGGTAACTTGATAGTGTATTTCCGACAGACCCAATCTCGGACTTAGCCGATTTTTCTCTTCATATTATATGGTTCCATCACTAGGCCATCTTGCTTGCTTGTGTGGTATCTTGAAAGTGTATGTCTGACAGACCCAATCTCGGACTTAGCCGATTTTTCTCTTCATATAATATGGATCCTGGACTTAGCCTGTTATTAGGTTATTATATATGGATCCTGGACTTAGCCGATTATTAGGTTATTATATATGGATCCTGGACTTAGCCGATTTTTCTCTTCATATAATATGGATCCGGGACTTAGCCGATTTTTCTCTTCATATAATATGGATCCTGGACTTAGCCGATTTTTCTCTTCATATAATATGGATCCTGGACTTAGCCGATTATAAGGTTATTATATATGGATCCTGGACTTAGCCGATTTTTCTCTTAATATAATATGGATCCGGGACTTAGCCGATTTTTCTCTTCATATAATATGGATCCGGGACTTAGCCAATTTTTCTCTTCATGTAGTAACGTATGCCAATCGCTCACAAGTCATGGGATAAGGGTACTTGTGTTCTTCCATCTTCTAAGTCCCGCACGGGGACATCGTGATCGCCCCAAGTCCGGAATAGCGCCAAGTCAAGCCCCACGGTGGCCGTGCAGGACCTGTTAGCGGGGGCCCCACTGACAGCACTAATCCGGACTTAGAAATTATATCTTTCTAATCAAACACCACACACGCAACACCACCATACCACCATCTCCTTGCAAGTACCTAAGTACCCGCAACTCCATGGTGAAGGCAATGTCACTCCATCACCAACCTCTTTGCACTGCAAGCACTTGCGTACCCACAACACTCCGAAGATGGCAACGGCGCGCGATGCTCGACTCCACACACCACACCACACCACACCACCGATGGCCAGCCAGCCAGCCAGCCCAGCTAAGGACTAACCAACCAACCAACCACCAATGGCCTAGGCCAGCCAGATCCCACCTTCAAGTCCAAGCACAGCCAAGTGCAAGTACCGCCAAGTGTTCACCAACCAACCAACACACCAGGTCAGTTGGCCGGTACCCACCTTCAAGTGCCATTACCCTCGGGTGCAAGCTCAATCAAGTGTTAACCAACCAACCCGGCCAAGGCAGCCAACAGGCCGGCACCCTACAGCACCGATCCGCCATTACCACCTCAACCGTTGAC
>NW_026689741.1:225000-247500 GCF_943734765.1 Anopheles ziemanni | reverse complement strand
AACTATCTTACCCAGGACCGCCGAAGCAGCGTGGACCAGGGGAGAACTATACTTTGTCTTGTATGCCCTCTTCCACATAGGGCAAGCTAGAACTAACTATCTTACCCAGGACCGCCGAAGCAGCGTGGACCAGTGGAGGACTATACTTTGTTCATAACACCACAGTATTGAGTAATGTGCCCTCTTCCACATAGGGCAAGCTAGAATGAACTATCTTACCCAGGACCGCCGGAGCAGTGTGGACCAGTGGAGGACTACACAATCATGAGGTTTGATATCGACTTGTGTGTTTCAATAGGGTACCGATGGTATGTTTTGAACCGATTTGATTTAGCCATTCTGAAGTCATCACTTGGTTGAAGCGCTGAACTAGGGAGGGGCATCGTTTACATATATATTGGTTTTCGCATGCTCTACTAGGTTAATGTCATAGGGTTGGCTATCGAGCATGCCCAAGTGATGACTTGATTGTGTGCTTGCTTGAATTCTTCACATTTCATACCATCGGTTAGTTGTCGAATCATTCCTCGATCATAACCTTCGTTCTTGGTTCATGTATGCTCTCTTCCACATAGGGCAAGCTAGAATTAACTATCTTACCCAGGACCGCCGAAGCAGCGTGGACCAGGGGAGAACTATACTTTGTCTTGTATGCCCTCTTCCACATAGGGCAAGCTAGAACTAACTATCTTACCCAGGACCGCCGAAGCAGCGTGGACCAGTGGAGGACTATACTTTGTTCATTACACCACAGTATTAAGTATGGTGTCCTCTTCCACATAGGGCAAGCTAGAACTAACTATCTTACCCAGGACCGCCGAAGCAGTGTGGACCAGGGGAGGACTATACTTTATACTTCACACACTAGCCATACTGAAGTCATCACTTGGTGGGGGTGAACTACGGCGGTATCTATCGTTTTGGTTCGGTCTATATAGGGTCGCTTGCATGCTCATTCGAATATAATGTAATTGTGTATGGCAATATGAGCATGCCCAAGTGATGACTTTGTTTCAAGCTCAACAGGTAGGGTATTGAGTCCTCTTCCACATAGGGCAAGCTAGAATGAACTATCTTACCCAGGACCGCCGGAGCAGCGTGGACCAGTGGAGGACTCTATACTTTATACTTCACACCACAGTATTGAGTACGACTTGCATAAAGCCCCTAATGAGAACCACGAGGGCTCTCTCAATGTAGAACCACGAGGGCTCTAGTACCGATTCTCTCGGTACGGCTTGGTCCGTGTTCCTTTATGCTTGTACTCTTAGAAAGTCTCAACCCGGAGGTCTTGACTTTGATTGTCATAGTTGGACTACGACGGGGTATCCGACTCATCGAATACCCCAGAAGCACACCATCTTTCGGGTAGGCGGTACGCGTACCTCCGGACGCGGAAGTCTCAACCCGGAGGTCTTGACTTTGATTGTCATAGTTGGACTACGACGGGGCATCCGACCATTGCTGATCGAACACCCCTGATTCATCATCTTTCGGGTAGGCGGTGCGCGCACCTCCGACGCGGAAGTCTCAACCCGGAGGTCTTGACTTTGTATTGTCATAGTTGGACTACGACGGGGTATCCGACTCATCGAATACCCCAGAAGCACACCATCTTTCGGGTAGGCGGTACGCGTACCTCCGGACGCGGAAAGTCTCAACCCGGAGGTCTTGACTTTGGTTGTCATAGTTGGACTATGACGGGGCATCCGACCATTGCTGATCGAACACCCCTGTTACACCATCTTTCGGATAGGCGGTGCGCGACACCACCGACGCGGAAAGTCTCAACCCGGAGGTCTTGACTTTGTATTGTTGGATAGTCCTCTTCCACTATAGGGCAAGCTGGAAATATTCCATTTTACCCAGGACTGCCGAGGCAGCGTGGACCAGGGGAGAACTTCACGGAATCTTCAGGCATCCATGATTGCCATAGTGCGTAAGCCGCCGCTGTGTGCGTCAACTCGTTCCCCGTGAGGAGGAGTCTAGCCGCCGCTAAAAGACGAAGCATTAAGTGTCCTCATTCCACTATAGGGCAAGCTAGAATGAACTATCTTACCCAGGACCGCCGAAGCAGCGTGGACCAGGCGAGGACTACTTTATACTTCACACCACAGTATTGAGTACGACTTGCATAAAGCCCCTAATGAGAACCACGAGGGCTCTCTCAATGTAGAACCACAAGGGCTCTAGTACCGATTCTCTCGGTACGGCTTGGTCCGTGTTCCTTTATGCTTGTACTCGCGGAAAGTCTCAACCCGGAGGTCTTGACTTTGATTGTCATAGTTGGACTACGACGGGGCATCCGACCATTGCTGATCGAACACCCCTGATTCATCATCTTTCGGGTAGGCGGTGCGCGCACCTCCGACGCGGAAGTCTCAACCCGGAGGTCTTGACTTTGTATTGTCATAGTTGGACTACGACGGGGTATCCGACTCATCGAATACCCCAGAAGCACACCATCTTTCGGGTAGGCGGTACGCGTACCTCCGGACGCGGAAAGTCTCAACCCGGAGGTCTTGACTTTGATTGTCATAGTTGGACTACGACGGGGCATCCGACCATTGCTGATCGGACACCCCTGATTCACCATCTTTCGGGTAGGCGGTACGCGTACCTCCGGACGCGGAAAGTCTCAACCCGGAGGTTCGGACTTAGAGTTTTTCCCATTTAAAAGTTTTTCTCTTAGCCATACTGAAGTCATCACTTGGCGAACGATTGAACTAGGGCGGGTTAATCGTTTATAGGTATCATGTGGTTTGCATGCTCTCTTAGGTTAATGTCATGTGGTTGGCTATCGAGCATGCCCAAGTGATGACTTTGTTTCACGCTTGCTTGATTTCTTCATGATTCCCTGTTATATAGTGTATTCATTCGAGAACAGGGAATCTTTGGTTTTGCTCAACAGGTATTGGATGTCAACTTGGTATCTAGATCGCATTAAGTCTCAACCCGCAGGTTCGGACTTCTGTTTATTTGGCCAATGTATGTATAAGGCAACTTGTGCCTAAGTCTCAACCCGCAGGTTCGGACTTGTGTATTTGTTCGAAGTTATATATAAGGCAACTTGTGCCTAAGTCTCAACCCGCAGGTTCGGACTTGTGTATTTGTTCGAAGTTATATATAAGGCAACTTGTGCCTAAGTCTCAACCCGCAGGTTCGGACTTCATAGTGTTTCGTCAATGTTCATATGGCAACTTGTGCCGAAGTCTCAACCCGCAGGTTCGGACTTCTAACGTGTTTCGTCAACTATCATATGGCAACTTGTGCCTAAGTCTCAACCCGCAGGTTCGGACTTGTGTATTTGTTCGAAGTTTTATATAAGGCAACTTGTGCCTAAGTCTCAACCCGCAGGTTCGGACTTCTATAGTGTTTCGTCAATTATCATATGGCAACTTGTGCCGAAGTCTCAACCCGCAGGTTCGGACTTCTATAGTGTTTCGTCAATTATCATATGGCAACTTGTGCCGAAGTCTCAACCCGCAGGTTCGGACTTCTATAGTGTTTCGTCAATTATCATATGGCAACTTGTGCCGAAGTCTCAACCCGCAGGTTCGGACTTCTGGAAGGATCACTTGGCCACTAATGATCCTTCCGCAGGTTCACCTACGGAAACCTTGTTACGACTTTTACTTCCTCTAAATCATCAAGTTCGGTCAACTTCGATAAAGCAGACGCGGTTCACGAGGATCCAGCGAACGATCATCTCCAAAGACCTCACTAAATAATCCATCGGTAGTAGCGACGGGCGGTGTGTACAAAGGGCAGGGACGTATTCAACGCTGGCTGATGACCAGCACTTACTAGAAGTTCCGAGTTCATATGGACCATTGCAATCCATAATCCCTACTAAGTGAGTATTTGAGTGATTTCCCGTTCCTCTCGGAATAGGAGACACGCTGCTACCCACATTGTAGCACGCGTGTAGCCCAGAACATCTAAGGGCATCACGGACCTGTTATCGCTCGATCTCATTTTGCTAAACACAAATTGTCCTGCTAAGCAGCGTACCGTAAGTGCACTTGCGCACACGAACAGCGAAGGTGTCAGGTCATACTCCACCGAAAGGTCCTAACCCGTTCCAATCGGCATCGACGCATTAACGCTGACTGCGTTCTAGTTAGCATATGTGAGTCACGTTCGTTATCGGAATTAACCAGACAAATCAATCCACGAACTAAGAACGGCCATGCACCACTACCCTTAAATTTGAGAAAGAGCTATTAATCTGTCTCACCTCCATAAGTTCGGACCTGGTAAGTTTTCCCGTGTTGAGTCAAATTGAACCGCAAGCTCCATTTCATTGTGGTGCCCTTCCGTCAATTCCTTTAAGTTTCAACTTTGCAACCATACTTCCCCCGGAACCTGACTTTGGTTTCCCGGAAGCTACTGAGAGCACCTGGTTGTAGCGTCTCCCAATTGCTAGTTGGCATCGTTTACGGTTAGAACTAGGGCGGTATCTAATCGCCTTCGATCCTCTAACTTTCGTTCTTGATTAAAGAAAGCATCCTTGACAAATGCCTTCGCTTTAGTTAGTCTTACGACGGTCTACGAATTTCACCTCTCGCGCCGTAATACTAGTGTCCCCAACTACTTCTGTTAATCATTACCTCCGGTCTGAGTACAAACCAATGAAAGATTAGACCAAGGTCGTATTCCATTATTCCATGCAAGATTATTCTAGGGCGTTTGGGCACCCTGCTTTAAGCACTCTAATTTGTTCAAGGTAAACGTGAGCGGTCGAGCTCTATGTTACACTTGCACCCGTTGAAGGGCACACCATGACACAGACTTGGTGCCCTACCACACCATTGAGTCGCAACCAGATTCCGACTTGGCCCACCGACCACGGGTTGACCGGGTCGGCGGAGCCGGACTGTGTTGGACAAGTATCAACTTCGAACGTTTTAACCGCAACAATTTTAATATACGCTAGTGGAGCTGGAATTACCGCGGCTGCTGGCACCAGACTTGCCCTCCACTTGATCCTCGTAGAAGGATTTATGCTCTACTCATTCCAATTATGAAACATCATTAAAGAGTTTCATATTGTTATTTCTCGTCACTACCTCCCCGTCCCGGGATTGGGTAATTTACGCGCCTGCTGCCTTCCTTGGATGTGGTAGCCATTTCTCAGGCTCCCTCTCCGGAATCGAACCCTGATTCCCCGTTACCCGTTGCAACCATGGTAGTCCTCTATACTACCATCCATAGTTGATAGGGCAGATATTTGCGAGATCTGTCGTCGGTGCGAGACCATACGATCAGCATCATTATCCAGACTTCAACTCAATGACACGGAGAACCCGCGATTGGTTTGACTAATAAGTGCACCAGTTCCCGCGAGGGTCCTGGCATGTTGCATGTATTAGCTCTAGATTTTCCACAGTTATCCAAGTAACTAGGTTGATGATCTCGTAAATTATAGCTGTTATACTGAGCCTTATGCGGTTTCACATTAAATCTGTTTGTACTTAGACATGCATGGCTTAACCTTTGAGACGAGCGTATATTACTGGTAGGATCAACCAGAATTCCGACTTTGCGTTCGAATGTTCATTGTCCCATTGCACCCGGAGGAGCAAACACCACGTTCTATATGCTGTCAAGTCCGGTAGCACACGGGAGGCGAGCCCCCGTGCGAACCTCATTGCCCTCGTATCACACACACCCGATGCACCGGACAGGCACTTGAGCGGCATTCGACTCCGCTAAGCGCACGTGCGCCCGATTGTGCATGCGCTGACGGGGCCTTCATACCCCTACCACAGCGACCTTATGCCAAACTTCCATGAATACTTAGGTGAGCTGACAAGGGCCTTCATTTCCCTACCATCAACTAAAGGACACGCTAGGCGCGTCCGATCATTGCAACTGCGGGGCTTTCATACCCCAATCACCACAGTACGCAATTCACCAGAGTTTAATCACAACCCCCCCGGACATGGCACACTATTAACTTGCAACAAAACTTAGTGTGTGCCGGGCACATCGGTTCCACAAAATCATTCCCGATGTACCCCAATTGGGGTTGTGAACGCATCCATGGTCCTCTGACACACCCAACCAAGCGTGGATACTACATACCTCAAACACCCAGTACACTAACAGACAAATCAACATATGGTTGCTTTCCCCCAGACATTTGCCAATCACTTGGCACCCGGACGGGAACTCGCTCCTGATTGCGCCAATGCCACCCATTTGCCAAGAGCGAGTTCTGTATGTAGATTTCATTTGGAAAGACAACCGTGTACTGGATATTCTATCCGACGATTACAGATGACGAGTACGAGACTCGACTACACTCACGGATAATACATTTTGGGTCGAGATTGCTTTCGGGGTTTTCGATTGGTCTTGCGCTTGTAAACGTATAACTTTGACTTGTGGTAACCTCGGTATGTTAGTCGATCACGTGGTTGTGAACTGGTAAGGGTGAGCAATCTGTTCACTTGCACTCTGGGTAGGAATAGGTGAGCGCTATAGGTTAAGATCATTGTATGGTTCCATCGTGATGACTTTCGCTAGATAGTAGGATGTTTGGATAGTTATAACGTTTTTGGCCATTTGTTCATAGTGTTCAGTCCATTGAGGAATTCGATTGGTCTTTGCTTCACACACGTGGTCGATATCACTTGGATGTGAACTAGGGTGAGAATAAGGTGTTCACTAGTGCTCTTAGGTTTTGGATCAGTACTGAGCACTTGATTGGTTTCGCATAATATGTATCCATAGTGATGACTCTTTCCAGCTTAAGATTTCGTTACCAGTTTCGAATCCTCCCCACGTTCGCTTTTACTTGGTTAGGTTTTCGAGTGTAGATTTGAAAGCAATCTCATGTATGTATCCCATCTGATATAAGCCACTGACAGTTCATGTCACCTCGTTCAACTCTCGCTGGGTCACAGAAGTATGTTACTGCGCCCATTATCCCTACTCGGATAGGTTCGGTTCGTTCGTTTTATACTACGGTGAGTAAACTCAATTTGTGCATCGCATAGCCATGGAAAGCAAGCTTTCGCGGGCCTCTTCGACTGTTTTGATACGAGCTGTGCCCGTGATGCTTGTCATCCCAGGATACTAGACCCCTTTGGACGACCGCATGACCATCAGAAAGTAAATTCCACGTTCGATTTGGGGTGTGAACCCCGAACATAAAGTCTTTGTGTAGAACCACGAGGGCTCTATAGTACCGATTCTCTCGGTACGCTTGGTCCGTGTTCCTTTATGTTCGTACTCTTGTGAATAAGATTCACGTTCGTTTTGGGATATTTGCTACTGTCACCGTTTGAGTACTATGGGGCTTGAACCCCTAACATAAAGTCTTTGTGTAGAACCACGAGGGTTCTATAGTACCGATTCTCTCGGTACGCTTGGTCCGTGTTCCTTTATGTTCGTACTCTTGTGTGTATAATATTCATGTTCGGTTTGGGATATTTGCTACTTTCACCAGGGTCCCGTTCTTCATACAAGTCTGCCTTGCTAATGTGGTAACTTTATAGTGTAGTTCTGACATCCCAATTTTGGGACTTAGCCGATTTTTCGTATATTTCCATATGACCCATAGGGTCCCTTTCTTCATACAAGCTTGCCTAGGGCGATCGGTCAAAACTTGTCTTACTATTCGATTGGTCTTCGCACTTTCACCCTAGGCAGTTTGCCTAGGTGTAGCTTCTTGAGGAGGTCAAAACCCAAAATAAGGAGGTTCAGCCGACCCAAAAACCTCCCCTGTCTAAACTACACTAACCAGATTTTTCAGGGTCCTCACCGTCATACAACTTTGCCTAGGTCACTTGTTCTCTTGACTTAGGCCATCTGACTTGGTCCGTGTTTCTTGCTAGGGTTCACCTAGGTACTTTGCCTTGCTTGATGTGGTAACTTTTTAGTGTAGTTCAGACATCCCAATTTTGGGACTTAGCCGATTTTTCATGTATTTCCATATGACCCATAGGGTCCCTTTCTTCATACAAGCTTGCCTAGGGCGATCGGTCAAAACTTGTCTTACTATTCGATTGGTCTTCGCACTTTCACCCTAGGCAGTTTGCCTAGGTGTAGCTTCTTGAGGAGGTCAAAACCCAAAATAAGGAGGTTCAGCCGACCCAAAAACCTCCCCTGTCTAAACTACACTAACCAGATTTTTCAGGGTCCTCACCGTCATACAACTTTGCCTAGGTCACTTGTTCTCTTGACTTAGGCCATCTGACTTGGTCCGTGTTTCTTGCTAGGGTTCACCTAGGTACTTTGCCTTGCTTGATGTGGTAACTTTTTAGTGTAGTTCAGACATCCCAATTTTGGGACTTAGCCGATTTTTCATGTATTTCCATATGACCCATAGGGTCCCTTTCTTCATACAAGCTTGCCTAGGGCGATCGGTCAAAACTTGTCTTACTATTCGATTGGTCTTCGCACTTTCACCCTAGGCAGTTTGCCTAGGTGTAGCTTCTTGAGGAGGTCAAAACCCAAAATAAGGAGGTTCAGCCGACCCAAAAACCTCCCCTGTCTAAACTACACTAACCAGATTTTTCAGGGTCCTCACCGTCATACAACTTTGCCTAGGTCACTTGTTCTCTTGACTTAGGCCATCTGACTTGGTCCGTGTTTCTTGCTAGGGTTCACCTAGGTACTTTGCCTTGCTTGATGTGGTAACTTTTTAGTGTAGTTCAGACATCCCAATTTTGGGACTTAGCCGATTTTTCATGTATTTCCATATGACCCATAGGGTCCCTTTCTTCATACAAGCTTGCCTAGGGCGATCGGTCAAAACTTGTCTTACTATTCGATTGGTCTTCGCACTTTCACCCTAGGCAGTTTGCCTAGGTCTGTCTTCTTGAGGAGGCCAAAACCCGAAATAAGGAGGTTCAGCCGACCCAGAAACCTCACCTGTCTGAACTACACTAACCCGATTTTTCAGGGTCCTCAGCGCCATACAACTTTGCCTAGGTCACTTGTACTCTTGACTTAGGCCATCTGACTTGGTCCGTGTTTCTTCCTAGGGTTCACCTAGGTACTTTGCCTTGCTTGCTGTGGTAACTTTTTAGTGTAGTTCAGACATCCCAATTTTGGGACTTAGCCGATTTTTCATGTATTTCCATATGACCCATAGGGTCCCTTTCTTCATACAAGCTTGCCTAGGGCGATCGGTCAAAACTTGTCTTACTATTCGATTGGTCTTCGCACTTTCACCCTAGGCAGTTTGCCTAGGTGTAGCTTCTTGAGGAGGTCAAAACCCAAAATAAGGAGGTTCAGCCGACCCAAAAACCTCCCCTGTCTAAACTACACTAACCAGATTTTTCAGGGTCCTCACCGTCATACAACTTTGCCTAGGTCACTTGTTCTCTTGACTTAGGCCATCTGACTTGGTCCGTGTTTCTTCCTAGGGTTCACCTAGGTACTTTGCCTTGCTTGGTGTGGTAACTTTTTAGTGTAGTTCTGACATCCTCATTTTGGGACTTAGCCGATTTTTCGTAAAATACCATATGACCCATATGGGTCCTTTCCTTCATATAAGTTTGCCTTGCTTGGTATGGTAACATTTGAGTGTAGTTCTGACATCATCATTTTGGGACTTAGCCGATTTTTCGTAAAATACCATATGACCCATCTGGGTCCTTTGCTTCATATAAGTTTGCCTTGCTTGGTGTGGTAACATTTGAGTGTAGTTCTGACATCCCCATTTTGGGACTTAGCCGATTTTTCAATCAATACCATATGACCCATCAGGGTCCTTTGCTTCATATAAGTTTGCCTTGCTTGGTGTGGTAACATTTGAGTGTAGTTCTGACATCCCCATTTTGGGACTTAGCCGATTTTTCAATCAATACCATATGACCCATCAGGGTCCTTTGCTTCATATAAGTTTGCCTTGCTTGGTGTGGTAACATTTGAGTGTAGTTCTGACATCCCCATTTTGGGACTTAGCCGATTTTTCGTAAAATACCATATGACCCATCAGGGTCCTTGCCTTCATATAAGTTTGCCTTGCTTGGTGTGGTAACATTTGAGTGTAGTTCTGACATCCCCATTTTGGGACTTAGCCGATTTTTCGTAAAATACCATATGACCCATATGGGTCCTTTGCTTCATATAAGTTTGCCTTGCTTGGTGTGGTAACATTTGAGTGTAGTTCTGACATCCCCATTTTGGGACTTAGCCGATTTTTCGATCCATACCATATGACCCATCAGGGTCCTTTGCTTCATATAAGTTTGCCTTGCTTGGTGTGGTAACATTTGAGTGTAGTTCTGACATCATCATTTTGGGACTTAGCCGATTTTTCGTAAAATACCATATGACCCATATGGGTCCTTTGCTTCATATAAGTTTGCCTTGCTTGGTGTGGTAACATTTGAGTGTAGTTCTGACATCCCCATTTTGGGACTTAGCCGATTTTTCAATCAATACCATATGACCCATCAGGGTCCTTTGCTTCATATAAGTTTGCCTTGCTTGGTGTGGTAACATTTGAGTGTAGTTCTGACATCCCCATTTTGGGACTTAGCCGATTTTTCGATCCATACCATATGACCCATCAGGGTCCTTTCCTTCATATAAGTTTGCCTTGCTTGGTGTGGTAACATTTGAGTGTAGTTCTGACATCCCCATTTTGGGACTTAGCCGATTTTTCGTAAAATACCATATGACCCATCAGGGTCCTTTGCTTCATATAAGTTTGCCTTGCTTGGTATGGTAACATTTGAGTGTAGTTCTGACATCATCATTTTGGGACTTAGCCGATTTTTCGTAAAATACCATATGACCCATATGGGTCCTTTGCTTCATATAAGTTTGCCTTGCTTGGTGTGGTAACTTTTTAGTGTAGTTCTGACATCCCCATTTTGGGACTTAGCCGATTTTTCGTAAAATACCATATGACCCATCAGGGTCCTTGCCTTCATATAAGTTTGCCTTGCTTGGTGTGGTAACATTTGAGTGTAGTTCTGACATCCCCATTTTGGGACTTAGCCGATTTTTCGATCAATACCATATGACCCATCAGGGTCCTTTGCTTCATATAAGTTTGCCTTGCTTGGTGTGGTAACATTTGAGTGTAGTTCTGACATCATCATTTTGGGACTTAGCCGATTTTTCGTAAAATACCATATGACCCATCAGGGTCCTTGCCTTCATATAAGTTTGCCTTGCTTGGTATGGTAACATTTGAGTGTAGTTCTGACATCATCATTTTGGGACTTAGCCGATTTTTCGTAAAATACCATATGACCCATATGGGTCCTTTGCTTCATATAAGTTTGCCTTGCTTGGTGTGGTAACACATGAGTGTAGTTCTGACATCCCCATTTTGGGACTTAGCCGATTTTTCGTAAAATACCATATGACCCATCAGGGTCCTTTGCTTCATATAAGTTTGCCTTGCTTGGTGTGGTAACATTTGAGTGTAGTTCTGACATCCCCATTTTGGGACTTAGCCGATTTTTCGATCAATACCATATGACCCATCAGGGTCCTTTGCTTCATATAAGTTTGCCTTGCTTGGTGTGGTAACATTTGAGTGTAGTTCTGACATCCCCATTTTGGGACTTAGCCGATTTTTCGTAAAATACCATATGACCCATCAGGGTCCTTGCCTTCATATAAGTTTGCCTTGCTTGGTGTGGTAACATTTTAGTGTAGTTCTGACATCACCATTTTGGGACTTAGCCGATTTTTCGTAAAATACCATATGACCCATCAGGGTCCTTTGCTTCATATAAGTTTGCCTTGCTTGGTGTGGTAACACATGAGTGTAGTTCTGACATCCCCATTTTGGGACTTAGCCGATTTTTCGTAAAATACCATATGACCCATCAGGGTCCTTTGCTTCATATAAGTTTGCCTTGCTTGGTGTGGTAACATTTGAGTGTAGTTCTGACATCCCCATTTTGGGACTTAGCCGATTTTTCGATCAATACCATATGACCCATCAGGGTCCTTTGCTTCATATAAGTTTGCCTTGCTTGGTGTGGTAACATTTGAGTGTAGTTCTGACATCCCCATTTTGGGACTTAGCCGATTTTTCGATCAATACCATATGACCCATCAGGGTCCTTTCCTTCATATAAGTTTGCCTTGCTTGATGTGGTAACACATGAGTGTAGTTCTGACATCCCCATTTTGGGACTTAGCCGATTTTTCGATCCATCCCATATGACCCATCAGGGTCCTTTTTCTTCATATAAGTTTCCCAAGACTTAGTGCTTTTTTCCTTTGGACACCAATATCACCCTTGCGGGTATCTTTGATCTTCTCACTTTGTATTGGCCGAATGTAGGTCTTGCCATGCCAAACATATAATTGTTCTACACCAAGTCTCTATCTCGTACCGCCAGCTCGGTACATTCGATTAACCTGCCCTTAAGGCACCCGGGACTTAGCCATTTTTTCACATTTTTCATGATTTTGAGGCAACTTTTCTCGACTTTGTCACCTTATATCACCAAGATCCTTTCCCTTTAGCGCTTCACTCTGTTCGTATGATATTTAGCGCTGACTATCACCTTTCTGTCGCTGAGCTCAACTTCTTATTCGGTGCCATAGAGCCAGAGATATTTGGTGTATGCTGTTATAAGGGAAGTTTGTCACTTTTTCAAAGGCCCACTTTGGGACGCCCATATCTCACCTTCAGGTATCTTCGATCTTCTTGTCGTCTATGGACGAAACTTAGGCCTTGTCTTGGCCAACTTATAAATGTTCTACGGCCAAGCCGTATCTCTTACCGCCAGCCCGGTATTCATGGACTTAGTTGGATTTTCGCCTCTCGTGGTAACAATTTCAGACTTTGACTCACAATAACACCCAAACGGTCACATGCTAGCGCTTTGCTTGGAAGGAATTATAGTTAGCGCTACCTTTTCTCTTTCCATCGATACCTTGTTCGTTCCATTCCATGCCATACAGCCGAAGTTATGATGTTTCCCGTTTTCCATATCATGTGGAGCTTATGCTCTGGGAAAACCATCTAACACCTGTACCACCCTTTTGGGTACCACCGATCTCGAGACTATGTTCGGGCCAAATATAGGTTATAACATGCCCAACTTATAATTGTTCTACACCAAGTCTCTATCTCTTACCGCCTGCTCGGTATTTTACTCGTAAGTCCAAATTTCACAACTTGTACTTTTTGGCCCAATGTACTCGAGTTTCAATTTTGGTAACATTTTTCGACTTTGACGCTTAATAACTTCCAAATCATGCTAGTTAGCGCTTTGCTTTCTTCTAGTCGTATCTAGCGCTGGGTGTTACCTTTCCAAAACACATCCTAGCTTTACAATCCATGCCATACAGCCGGAGCTACATGGTGCACAAGTCAAATCCATTTTAGCCATGTTTCATTTTTGCCAATTTTTGACCACTCGTATCACCCTTCCAGAGTGGTCCGATCTTCTCGCTGTCTATGGACGACTTTTAGGTCTTGTAGAGGCAAACTTATAAGTATTCTACGTCAACCCGCTATCTCTTACCGCCTGCTCGGTATTCTTGGTCTTGTGTGATTTTTGGAAATTTTGGTATTATTTTTCCACTTTGTCGCTTAATAACTCAGTTTTGCTCAACACTTAGCGCTTCGGTTGTTTGGGATTATAGTTAGCGCTCGGTTCGACCTTTCCAACACTGATCTTAGCATGTCGATCCGTTCCATACAGCCTGAGTTATTCGCGATACCGTGTTTCAACCCATTTCTCAAGTCTCGTTTTGGTCCAACTTTGAACCAGCCATATCACCCTGATGGGTACCTCCGATCTTCTCGCTCTATATTGGCCAAAGTTAGGTCTTGTGGTAACGTACTTATGATTGTTCTACGCCGTGTTCGTAGCTCTTATCGTTCGCCCGCTATTTTCGATCATAAGGTGAATTTTCGCCTCTAAACCACCATTTTTCACCTTTGCCCTCTAATATGACCGACTTGCTCAACACCTAGCGCTTCGCTTGGTAGGACACATAGCTAGCGCTCGTCAAGACCTTTCCAACGCATATCCAAGCTTTCCGATCCGAGCCATACAGCCTGAGCTATAGGCGATACCGTTTTTCCCATTTTCTTGGTCACATGCACTTTAGGGTACCCCTTTTTGCCTTTGACCCTTAATACCTCCTCCGGGTCACTAGTAGGCGCTCAGCTTGGTAGGAAACATAGCTAGAGCAGGCCTTCACCTTTCCAAAACTGCCTCAAGTGTTCCGATCCGACATCTAGAACCAAAGTTATGGTCATTCCCATCATGCTCTACTTTCATGGTCAACCTCCACCAAGCACACCTAGGTTGGACCAACTTTCACCAACTCATCTCGAACCCCAAATTTGCTTCGACCTACTAGGTTTCCCTAGTAAAGTGGTCAAAACATCCATTACAACACGACTGGTCTTTCTGGTGGTCGACCTAGGCGACTTTGTTCGACGACCACCACCCCATGGAACTAAAAGACGTCCCTTGATACGGACCACCGATACATTTTCCGGCCTGTCTAAACTACACTCATCGAAATTTTTTTGGGTCCCCACCGTCATACAAGTTTCCCTAGGTCAAGTTTTTCTTCCGGATCGGCCGCGGACCTCACTTTTCATTATCTAGGGAGGCCATAGGGCCCCAAAAGGGGTTTTTTAAAATTTTCGACACTTTCGACTTTGGTCGGATTTTTTCCGATTTTGGTCCGACCTAGGGACTTGGTGGTCCAAGGAGCCTCGGGACCAAACTTTTTTCTCAGGGGTCCCTACCTCCATACAACTTTGCCTAGGTAAATTTTTTGTTCCAAATCGACCGCGGATTTCACTTTTCAATATCTGGGGCTCGTGTAGAGTCCGAATATGAGGTTTTCTCATTTTTCGACATTTTCGAATTTTTTCGACTTTTTTCGGGTTTTTCGACCTAGGGGTCCGCAGAACAAATTTTGGGTCAAAAATTTTTATTGAACTAGTCGAAAGTACGCAAAAAGATAAGACTTTTTGCCGAAGACACCATGCCCCGGAACCGACTCCTTCCCCTTCAAAATTGGTGACAAACGTGATTTTTGAAACTTTTCCTTAGGGAGCCCAAGACTTAGAAAATTTTCAAATTCTCGATTTTTCGATTGCGAGCTAGCGCTTTGCGGTCTTCGGCAATGTTGTAGATCTCGACGAGATAAGACTTTTTGGTCAAGGGACATTTTGCCCTCCGACCCCTCCTTCCCCCCGCAAATCGCCCCCCAAAGTGCAATTTTTGCATTTTCACCTCTTTGCACGCACTGTTCGGCCCAAATGGCCACTTTCTATGGGTCTGAGCGCTTTGCGGTCTTCGGCAAACTTTTAGAGCGTACCAAGCCCTAATTATAATTCTTCTACACCACCTTCGTACCTCTTCATCCCTGGCCGCTATTCGCGTACCAAGGTAATTTTTGTTCATTTTGTCAACATTTTTCATCTTTGACTGCTTATATCGGCCTTGCCATGAACCGATAGCGCTTCGCTGTGTTCTAACGTAAGTTAGTACTGCTCAATACCTTTCCAAATCATGTCTTAGATTGTCATTTGCTTGCATACAGCCGGAGCTATGAGCGATACCGTAAAAAAAACCGAAACTTGGAAAAATCCTTTGATCGCCCATATCCCCCCTTTGGGGGCCAGATATCGAAAAAAGTTCTGATTCAAAAAGTTGCGCATTAACGTGTTCTAGTTATGCCTAGAACATTTCACTTCGCTAGCTGGCCTGCAACTTAGCCGTAATTGGGATTTTAGGGTGTTCTTGGAGGGCCCATTTCCTGCGACTTGGTATCTTTTGGGCCCAATGTTTCTCTAATATCTCCACGAGTTTTCCAGATAGCCTTTTCAAACTTTCAGGGTGCCTAGAACACCTCAAGACCTTTCCAACGCTATGCCGTTTGCCTCGCTCGGACATCTACAGCCAAAGTTATTCGAGGTACACGGTACCTTACCCTGTTTTCTCAGTACTTGGTCGAAAATTTCGATCAGCCATATGACCGACTTGGACAACCCTGAGCGGGTTGGCCCCATATAACTAAACTTTCGTCTCGTGGAGGCAAACTTATAAATATTCCACGTCAACTCGCTATCTCGTACCGCCTTGACGGTATACTTGGTCCAAGGGCCATTTCCAGCGACTTGGTCGCAATTTCGCTCTAAGTTTCGCTAATACCTTCGTCCGTGGACATGGTGATTTTTTGTTCGTATTTTTACTTGATAGTCCCACTCAAGACTATTCCATACCAGAGCCAAGCGTCCCGCTAAGTGCCATACAGCCTGAGCAGTAATTCATGAAAGGTACCTCTACCAGTTTTTGCCATACTTGGGTACAAACTTTGTATCGCCCATATCTCCACTTTGGAGGCCAGCCAGCAGCTTTGCCCCATACACTTTTTTCTTGGTCATACCATGCACTAAATATAATTGTTCTACGCCAACTTGCTATCTCTTCTCTAACTTGCCGTTATTCTTGGTCCAAGTCCCATTTCATTCGTTTTCGGACCCATTTTGCTATATGTTTCACTAATAGCTTCGGCCATGGACAAGCTGATATTCTGTTTGTATTTTTGCTTGATAGTCCCACTCAAGACCATTCCAAAACACACCGCAACTTGTCGCTCGGTGGCAAACTGACCGAGTTATAATTCATGAAAGATACCTCAACTTGGTACACCATGTGGTCGGCCCAAACCATATACCGACCAAACGACCGACTTGGAGCACCCTGACCGGGTTGCCCCCATATAATGAAAGTTGCGTCTCTACACGCCCAACTTATGAATATTCTACGCCAAGTCGCTATCTCTTACCGGTAAGCCGGTATTCACCTTCCAAGGGTGATTTTGGTCAAGCGCCATTTCCTGCGACTTGGTCCCCGAATTGGACCATCATCACCTAATATCTCCGTGGTCTTTCAACTCAGCCTCATAAAACTTTCAGGGTAGATAGGTCTTCCCAAGACCTTTCCAACGGTGAGCCGTTTGCCTCGCTCGGCCATCTACAGCCGAAGTTATTAATGGTACTTGGTACCTTACCCTGTTTTTTCCATACTTGTTCGTACTTGGGTACAAACTTTGGATCGCCCATATCTCCACTTTGGAGGCCAGCTAGCACCTTGGCCCCATATACTTTTTTGTTGGTCATGCCATGCACCAAATATAATTGTTCTACGCCAACTTGTTATCTCTTCTCTAACTTGCCGTTATTCTTGGTCCAAGTCCCATTTCATTCGTTTTCGGACCCATTTTGCTATATGTTTCACTAATAGCTTCGGCCATGGACAAGCTGATATTCTGTTTGTATTTTTGCTTGATAGTCCCACTCAAGACCATTCCAAAACACACCGCAACTTGTCGCTCGGTGGCAAACTGACCGAGTTATAATTCATGAAAGATACCTCAACTTGGTACACCATGTGGTCGGCAAAAACAATATACCGACCAAACGACCGACTTGGAGCACCCTGACCGGGTTGCCCCCATATAATGAAAGTTGCGTCTCTACACGCCCAACTTATGAATATTCTACGCCAAGTCGCTATCTCTTACCGGTAAGCCGGTATTCACCTTCCAAGGGTGATTTTGGTCAAGTGCCATTTCCTGCGACTTGGTCCCCGAATTGGACCATCATCACCTAATATCTCCGTGGTCTTTCAACTCAGCCTCATAAAACTTTCAGGGTAGATAGGTCTCCCCAAGACCTTTCCAACGGTGAGCCGTTTGCCTCGCTCGGCCATCTACAGCCGAAGTTATTAATGGTACTTGGTACCTTACCCTGTTTTTTCCATACTTGTTCGTACTTGGGTACAAACTTTGGATCGCCCATATCTCCACTTTGGAGGCCAGCTAGCACCTTGGCCCCATATACTTTTTTGTTGGTCATGCCATGCACCAAATATAATTGTTCTACGCCAACTTGCTATCTCTTCTCCAACTTGCCGTTATTCTTGGTCCAATTCCCATTTCATTCGTTTTTGGACCCATTTTGCTATATGTTTCACTAATAGCTTCGGCCATGGACAAGCTGATTTTCGATTGGTATTTTTCCTTGATAGTCCCACTCAAGACCATTCCAAAACACACCGCAGCTTGTCGCTCGGTGGCAAACTGACCAAGTTATAATTCATGAAAGGTACCTCAACTTGGCACACCACGTGGTCGGCCCAAACCATAAACCAACCAAACGACCGACTTGGAGCACCCTGACCGGGTTGGCCCCATATAATAAAAGTTGCGTCTCTACACGCCCAACTTATGAATATTCTACGCCAAGTCGCTATCTCTTACCGGTAAGCCGGTATTCACCTTCCAAGGGTGATTTTGGTCAAGCGCCATTTCCTGCGACTTGGTCCCCGAATTGGACCATCATCACCTAATATCTCCGTGGTCTTTCAACTCAGCCTCATAAAACTTTCAGGGTAGATAGGTCTCCCCAAGACCTTTCCAACGGTGAGCCGTTTGCCTCGCTCGGCCATCTACAGCCGAAGTTATTAATGGTACTTGGTACCTTACCCTGTTTTTTCCATACTTGTTCGTACTTGGGTACAAACTTTGGATCGCCCATATCTCCACTTTGGAGGCCAGCCAGCACCTTGGCCCCATATACTTTTTTGTTGGTGATACCATGCACCAAATATAATTGTTCTACGCAAGCTTGCTATATCTTCTCCAACTTGCGGTTATTTTTGACTCAAGTCCCATTTCCATAGTTTTTGGTACCAATTTGCTCTATGTTTCGCTAATAGCTTCGCCCAAGGACTTTGTGATTTTTTGTTCGCATTTTTCCTAAATAGTCCCACTCAAGACTATTCCAAATCACACCTTAGCTTGTCGCTCAGTGCCATACAGCCAGAGTTTTAATTCATGAAAGGTACATAACCTTGGTACACCACGTGGTCGGTCCAAACCATCAACCAACCATATGACCGACTTCGAGTCGAGCTAGCGGCTAGGCTCAATATAATGAAATGCGTGTCTTGATGCGGGCTACTGACGGTCTGAACAATGTAGCTCGCTAGCTCGTCTCTAAACTTGTGTTTTGGTCGAATATTGGGTGTTCATGTACCACTTCGGGTAACATGGACTTTGGTGCAACTTTACCACTTGTGCACTTAATAACTTCCCGGTCATTCAAGTCTTTGCCTTCATGCTTTCAGGGTAGTTAGGTCTCGTCGAGACCTTTCCATACATATGCCAAACTCATCGATCGGACATCTATAGCCCGAGTTATTCGCGGTACACCGTACCTTACCCTGTTTTTTCCTCAATTGGGTACAAACCTTGGAACACCCATATCGCCCCTTTAGAGACTAGCTGGCACGTTGGCCTCATATAATGATAAGTGCACCTCAACTAGGGCTACTGACGGTCAGAACATTTCAACTTGCTAGCTCGGGCCCACACTTGTGTTTTTCTCGAATATATGGTTCAAGTGTGCCACTTTGGGCACTTTCGGACATTTTGTCCCCACACAACTTTCTTGCCTTGGTAGATAGGGTCTTGTGATCTTGGGCAAAAAGATGCACCAAGATAAAGTCTAACTTTCGTTCTTGTACCGCAAAGCGCTATCTCAAACACCCGAGGAGATAGAAAGTGATTATGTTCGGTATATCGGTCTTCCATGGCCTACTATGGTAAACCCCTGCAGGTATGCAACCGAAGGTGCTTGGTACATGTATTTGGTGCAATATCGGTGCAAAGTAGGTGTTTCCTTGATCGGGCTATAACTTTCTTGGTTGATGTTGGATTGCTTTGCGGTCTTCGGGGGATAGTTAGGGAACATGTTGGCCAACATTTCCTTATTCCTCAGCCTGGCCGTACCTCTTACCGTCTAGGCGGTATACATGCTCTAAGTTGGAACTTGTGTTCCTTTGGGTAACTTCTCTGACTTTGACGCTTAATAACTTTCGTTCATATGCAGTCTAAGCTCTGCAACTCTCAGGAAAGCTAGTACTACTCATTTCCTTTCCATATCAGTCTTTGGCTTGTCGATCCGATGTCTACAGCCTTACTTATTCACGTTCCCTGTGAAGGTAGGTTTTTGCCCATTTTCCAGTTCATGTGGTAACATTCCCAGACTTTGCCGGCTTTCTCTTCATGTGGTAACTTGCTTGCTCATGTGGTAACTTGGAAGTGTATTTCTGACAGACCCAATCTGGGACTTAGCCGATTTTTCTCTGCATATTATATGGATCCATCACTAGGCCATCTTGCTTGCTCATGTGGTAACTTGGAAGTGTATTTCTGACAGACCCAATCTGGGACTTAGCCGATTTTTCTCTGCATATTATATGGATCCATCACTAGGCCATCTTGCTTGCTCATGTGGTAACTTGGAAGTGTATTTCTGACAGACCCAATCTGGGACTTAGCCGATTTTTCTCTTCATATCATATGGATCCATCACTAGGCCATCTTGCTTGCTTGTGTGGTAACTTGATAGTGTATGTCTGACAGACCCAATCTGGGACTTAGCCGATTTTTCTCTTCATATCATATGGATCCATCACTAGGCCATCTTGCTTGCTTGTGTGGTAACTTGGAAGTGTATTTCTGACAGACCCAATCTGGGACTTAGCCGATTTTTCTCTTCATATCATATGGATCCATCACTAGGCCATCTTGCTTGCTTGTGTGGTAACTTGGAAGTGTATTTCTGACAGACCCAATCTGGGACTTAGCCGATTTTTCTCTTCATATTATATGGATCCTGGACTTAGCCGATTTTTCTCTTCATATCATATGGATCCATCACTAGGCCACCTTGCTTGCTTGTGTGGTAACTTGGAAGTGTATTTCTGACAGACCCAATCTGGGACTTAGCCGATTTTTCTCTTCATATTATATGGATCCTGGACTTAGCCGATTTTTCTCTTCATATCATATGGATCCATCATTAGGCCATCTTGCTTGCTTGTGGGGTAACTTGATAGTGTATTTCCGACAGACCCAATCTCGGACTTAGCCGATTTTTCTCTTCATATTATATGGTTCCATCACTAGGCCATCTTGCTTGCTTGTGTGGTATCTTGAAAGTGTATGTCTGACAGACCCAATCTCGGACTTAGCCGATTTTTCTCTTCATATAATATGGATCCTGGACTTAGCCTGTTATTAGGTTATTATATATGGATCCTGGACTTAGCCGATTATTAGGTTATTATATATGGATCCTGGACTTAGCCGATTTTTCTCTTCATATAATATGGATCCGGGACTTAGCCGATTTTTCTCTTCATATAATATGGATCCTGGACTTAGCCGATTTTTCTCTTCATATAATATGGATCCTGGACTTAGCCGATTATTAGGTTATTATATATGGATCCTGGACTTAGCCGATTTTTCTCTTAATATAATATGGATCCGGGACTTAGCCGATTTTTCTCTTCATATAATATGGATCCGGGACTTAGCCAATTTTTCTCTTCATGTAGTAACGTATGCCAATCGCTCACAAGTCATGGGATAAGGGTACTTGTGTTCTTCCATCTTCTAAGTCCCGCACGGGGACATCGTGATCGCCCCAAGTCCGGAATAGCGCCAAGTCAAGCCCCACGGTGGCCGTGCAGGACCTGTTAGCGGGGGCCCCACTGACAGCACTAATCCGGACTTAGAAATTATATCTTTCTAATCAAACACCACACACGCAACACCACCATACCACCATCTCCTTGCAAGTACCTAAGTACCCGCAACTCCATGGTGAAGGCAATGTCACTCCATCACCAACCTCTTTGCACTGCAAGCACTTGCGTACCCACAACACTCCGAAGATGGCAACGGCGCGCGATGCTCGACTCCACACACCACACCACACCACACCACCGATGGCCAGCCAGCCAGCCAGCCCAGCTAAGGACTAACCAACCAACCAACCACCAATGGCCTAGGCCAGCCAGATCCCACCTTCAAGTCCAAGCACAGCCAAGTGCAAGTACCGCCAAGTGTTCACCAACCAACCAACACACCAGGTCAGTTGGCCGGTACCCACCTTCAAGTGCCATTACCCTCGGGTGCAAGCTCAATCAAGTGTTAACCAACCAACCCGGCCAAGGCAGCCAACAGGCCGGCACCCTACAGCACCGATCCGCCATTACCACCTCAACCGTTGACCATGCAAGTGGCCTCGGACAACAGGTGACACCCGAAGTACATCCGAAGAACGTATATCAAGTGTTTGCTCACCAAGTCCTCAACCAACCCCAAGTACCCGGAGGTACCCAGAGTGTTGGATCCGCCAACCACTACCAGCACTCCAAGTCCTCGCGAACCCAAAGTGTTTGCCCGGTAGGGCCATTAGACCACAACGCTTGCTAACCATGCAAGTGGCCTCGGACAACAGGTGACACCCGAAGTACACCCGGAGAGTGTATATCAAGTGTTTGTTCACCAAGTCCTCAACCAACCCCAAGTACCCGGAGGTACCCAGAGTGTTGGATCCGCAAACCCGTCCCGGCACTCCAAGTCCTTGCGAACCCAAAGTGTTTGCCCGGTAGGGCCATTGTATCACAACGCTTGCGACCATGCAAGTGGTCTCGGACAACAGGT
>NW_026689741.1:190000-220000 GCF_943734765.1 Anopheles ziemanni | reverse complement strand
TTGAAAAGCGCTAAGATGACGGATAGTGAGACGCACCAGTACACGGAATCGGATAGACGGACTGGCCGCCACCCCTACGTGCTGAGCTTCTCCCGTTTCGCTCGCAGCTACTCAGGGAATCCCGGTTGGTTTCTTTTCCTCCCCTTATTAATATGCTTAAATTCAGGGGGTTGTCACACATGAACTGAGGCTTATGTACCTTGCGGTTGTTATCGTCACATCTGGCTTGCGACTACTTTGTTTCAATGTCCAATATGTACCGTTGGACTCGGTTAACGGGCTGTTAGCCCGCGTGTGGTTTAACTCACTGATACCTTCCATTGCCCATACGCTAGTTTGTTTGTGTTCCTTTGGTCAACTTCCATACTTGAATCATTTGTGCTACCGCTGCTGCTTCGACGCTACTTTGACATCTTCGCTTCTATTTAAATAAATAAATAAGCTGAAGCTAGACATCAGTAAACACCACCACAGACACCACAAGCACGCCTTCTCCTCGTACTTCCGCCTCACGCGGGAACACGGACGCTCTAAATACTTCGAATTCCAATGCCAGTATATTGTAAACCACGGGTTCTTTAATGCTAGCGGGTCGTCGCGACCCTAGTTAACATCATGGTGCACGTCTCGTGACGGGTGTCACGGCGTAGTTAAATGTATGCGATACATTTCTCAAATATAAGCGCTCAGTCATCTGTACATCATGGTAGGTTCCCACGACGTGCAATATGCGTTCAACTTATCAATGTTCATGTGTCCTGCAGTTCACATTATGACGCGCAGTTAGCTGCGGTCTTCATCGATCCATGAGCCGAGTGATCCACTGCCGAGGGTGACTAACTTGCGTAAGCCGCCGCTGTGCGCGTATACCCGTTCCCCGTAGGGAGGAGCAAGCCGCCGCTTAGAGACGAAGCATAAAGTGTCCTCATTCCACATAGGGCAAGCTGGATGAATCCATTTTACCCAGGACGGCCGAAGCGGCGTGGACCAGGGGAGAACTGAACTTTATACTTCACACCACAGTAAGTCTACGTGTCCTCTTCCACATAGGGCAAGCTAGAACTAACTATCTTACCCAGGACTGCCGAAGCAGCGTGGACCAGGGGAGGAACACACTTTTCATGGAAACGTAAGGCATCCATGACTGCCATAACGTAAGCCGCCGCTGTGCGCGTATACCCGTTCCCCGTAGGGAGGAGCAAGCCGCCGCTTAGAGACGAAGCATAAAGTGTCCTCATTCCACATAGGGCAAGCTGGATGAATCCATTTTACCCAGGACGGCCGAAGCGGCGTGGACCAGGGGAGAACTGAACTTTATACTTCACACCACAGTAAGTCTACGTGTCCTCTTCCACATAGGGCAAGCTAGAACTAACTATCTTACCCAGGACTGCCGAAGCAGCGTGGACCAGGGGAGGAACACACTTTTCATAGAAACGTAAGGCATCCATGACTGCCATAGTGCGTAAGCCGCCGCTGTGCGCGTAAACCCGTTCCCCGTAGGGAGGAGTCAAGCCGCCGCTTAGAGACGAAGTATGAAGTGTCCTCTTCCACATAGGGCAAGCTAGAATGAACTATCTTACCCAGGACCGCCGAAGCAGCGTGGACCAGGGGAGAACTGAACTTTATACTTCACACCACAGTATTGAGTAATGTGCCCTCTTCCACATAGGGCAAGCTGGAATGTTCCATTTTACCCAGGACGGCCGAAGCGGCGTGGACCAGTGGAGGACTACACAATCATGAGGTTTGATATCGACTTGTGTGTTTCAATAGGATACCGATGGTATGGTTTGAACCGATTTGATTTAGCCATTCTGAAGTCATCACTTGGTTGAAGCGCTGAACTAGGGAGGCATCGTTTACATATATATTGGTTTTCGCATGCTCTACTAGGTTAATGTCATGAGGTTGGCTATCGAGCATGCCCAAGTGATGACTTGATTGTGTGCTTGCTTGAATTCTTCACATTTCATACCATCGGTTAGTTGTCGAATCATTCCTCGATCATAACCTTCGTTCTTGGTTCATGTATGCTCTCTTCCACATAGGGCAAGCTAGAATTAACTATCTTACCCAGGACCGCCGAAGCAGCGTGGACCAGGGGAGAACTATACTTTGTCTTGTATGCCCTCTTCCACATAGGGCAAGCTAGAATTAACTATCTTACCCAGGACCGCCGAAGCAGCGTGGACCAGGGGAGGACTATACTTTGTTCATAACACCACAGTATTGAGTAATGTGCCCTCTTCCACATAGGGCAAGCTAGAATGAACTATCTTACCCAGGACCGCCGGAGCAGCGTGGACCAGTGGAGGACTACACAATCATGAGGTTTGATATCGACTTGTGTGTTTCAATAGGGTACCGATGGTATGTTTTGAACCGATTTGATTTAGCCATTCTGAAGTCATCACTTGGTTGAAGCGCTGAACTAGGGAGGGGCATCGTTTACATATATATTGGTTTTCGCATGCTCTACTAGGTTAATGTCATAGGGTTGGCTATCGAGCATGCCCAAGTGATGACTTGATTGTGTGCTTGCTTGAATTCTTCACATTTCATACCATCGGTTAGTTGTCGAATCATTCCTCGATCATAACCTTCGTTCTTGGTTCATGTATGCTCTCTTCCACATAGGGCAAGCTAGAATTAACTATCTTACCCAGGACCGCCGAAGCAGCGTGGACCAGGGGAGAACTATACTTTGTCTTGTATGCCCTCTTCCACATAGGGCAAGCTAGAACTAACTATCTTACCCAGGACCGCCGAAGCAGCGTGGACCAGTGGAGGACTATACTTTGTTCATTACACCACAGTATTAAGTATGGTGTCCTCTTCCACATAGGGCAAGCTAGAACTAACTATCTTACCCAGGACCGCCGAAGCAGTGTGGACCAGGGGAGGACTATACTTTATACTTCACACACTAGCCATACTGAAGTCATCACTTGGTGGGGGTGAACTACGGCGGTATCTATCGTTTTGGTTCGGTCTATATAGGGTCGCTTGCATGCTCATTCGAATATAATGTAATTGTGTATGGCAATATGAGCATGCCCAAGTGATGACTTTGTTTCAAGCTCAACAGGTAGGGTATTGAGTCCTCTTCCACATAGGGCAAGCTAGAATGAACTATCTTACCCAGGACCGCCGGAGCAGCGTGGACCAGTGGAGGACTCTATACTTTATACTTCACACCACAGTATTGAGTACGACTTGCATAAAGCCCCTAATGAGAACCACGAGGGCTCTCTCAATGTAGAACCACGAGGGCTCTAGTACCGATTCTCTCGGTACGGCTTGGTCCGTGTTCCTTTATGCTTGTACTCTTAGAAAGTCTCAACCCGGAGGTCTTGACTTTGATTGTCATAGTTGGACTACGACGGGGTATCCGACTCATCGAATACCCCAGAAGCACACCATCTTTCGGGTAGGCGGTACGCGTACCTCCGGACGCGGAAGTCTCAACCCGGAGGTCTTGACTTTGATTGTCATAGTTGGACTACGACGGGGCATCCGACCATTGCTGATCGAACACCCCTGATTCATCATCTTTCGGGTAGGCGGTGCGCGCACCTCCGACGCGGAAGTCTCAACCCGGAGGTCTTGACTTTGTATTGTCATAGTTGGACTACGACGGGGTATCCGACTCATCGAATACCCCAGAAGCACACCATCTTTCGGGTAGGCGGTACGCGTACCTCCGGACGCGGAAAGTCTCAACCCGGAGGTCTTGACTTTGGTTGTCATAGTTGGACTATGACGGGGCATCCGACCATTGCTGATCGAACACCCCTGTTACACCATCTTTCGGATAGGCGGTGCGCGACACCACCGACGCGGAAAGTCTCAACCCGGAGGTCTTGACTTTGTATTGTTGGATAGTCCTCTTCCACTATAGGGCAAGCTGGAAATATTCCATTTTACCCAGGACTGCCGAGGCAGCGTGGACCAGGGGAGAACTTCACGGAATCTTCAGGCATCCATGATTGCCATAGTGCGTAAGCCGCCGCTGTGTGCGTCAACTCGTTCCCCGTGAGGAGGAGTCTAGCCGCCGCTAAAAGACGAAGCATTAAGTGTCCTCATTCCACTATAGGGCAAGCTAGAATGAACTATCTTACCCAGGACCGCCGAAGCAGCGTGGACCAGGCGAGGACTACTTTATACTTCACACCACAGTATTGAGTACGACTTGCATAAAGCCCCTAATGAGAACCACGAGGGCTCTCTCAATGTAGAACCACAAGGGCTCTAGTACCGATTCTCTCGGTACGGCTTGGTCCGTGTTCCTTTATGCTTGTACTCGCGGAAAGTCTCAACCCGGAGGTCTTGACTTTGATTGTCATAGTTGGACTACGACGGGGCATCCGACCATTGCTGATCGAACACCCCTGATTCATCATCTTTCGGGTAGGCGGTGCGCGCACCTCCGACGCGGAAGTCTCAACCCGGAGGTCTTGACTTTGTATTGTCATAGTTGGACTACGACGGGGTATCCGACTCATCGAATACCCCAGAAGCACACCATCTTTCGGGTAGGCGGTACGCGTACCTCCGGACGCGGAAAGTCTCAACCCGGAGGTCTTGACTTTGATTGTCATAGTTGGACTACGACGGGGCATCCGACCATTGCTGATCGGACACCCCTGATTCACCATCTTTCGGGTAGGCGGTACGCGTACCTCCGGACGCGGAAAGTCTCAACCCGGAGGTTCGGACTTAGAGTTTTTCCCATTTAAAAGTTTTTCTCTTAGCCATACTGAAGTCATCACTTGGCGAACGATTGAACTAGGGCGGGTTAATCGTTTATAGGTATCATGTGGTTTGCATGCTCTCTTAGGTTAATGTCATGTGGTTGGCTATCGAGCATGCCCAAGTGATGACTTTGTTTCACGCTTGCTTGATTTCTTCATGATTCCCTGTTATATAGTGTATTCATTCGAGAACAGGGAATCTTTGGTTTTGCTCAACAGGTATTGGATGTCAACTTGGTATCTAGATCGCATTAAGTCTCAACCCGCAGGTTCGGACTTCTGTTTATTTGGCCAATGTATGTATAAGGCAACTTGTGCCTAAGTCTCAACCCGCAGGTTCGGACTTGTGTATTTGTTCGAAGTTATATATAAGGCAACTTGTGCCTAAGGCAACTTGTGCCTAAGTCTCAACCCGCAGGTTCGGACTTGTGTATTTGTTCGAAGTTATATATAAGGCAACTTGTGCCTAAGTCTCAACCCGCAGGTTCGGACTTCATAGTGTTTCGTCAATGTTCATATGGCAACTTGTGCCGAAGTCTCAACCCGCAGGTTCGGACTTCTAACGTGTTTCGTCAACTATCATATGGCAACTTGTGCCTAAGTCTCAACCCGCAGGTTCGGACTTGTGTATTTGTTCGAAGTTTTATATAAGGCAACTTGTGCCTAAGTCTCAACCCGCAGGTTCGGACTTCTATAGTGTTTCGTCAATTATCATATGGCAACTTGTGCCGAAGTCTCAACCCGCAGGTTCGGACTTCTATAGTGTTTCGTCAATTATCATATGGCAACTTGTGCCGAAGTCTCAACCCGCAGGTTCGGACTTCTATAGTGTTTCGTCAATTATCATATGGCAACTTGTGCCGAAGTCTCAACCCGCAGGTTCGGACTTCTGGAAGGATCACTTGGCCACTAATGATCCTTCCGCAGGTTCACCTACGGAAACCTTGTTACGACTTTTACTTCCTCTAAATCATCAAGTTCGGTCAACTTCGATAAAGCAGACGCGGTTCACGAGGATCCAGCGAACGATCATCTCCAAAGACCTCACTAAATAATCCATCGGTAGTAGCGACGGGCGGTGTGTACAAAGGGCAGGGACGTATTCAACGCTGGCTGATGACCAGCACTTACTAGAAGTTCCGAGTTCATATGGACCATTGCAATCCATAATCCCTACTAAGTGAGTATTTGAGTGATTTCCCGTTCCTCTCGGAATAGGAGACACGCTGCTACCCACATTGTAGCACGCGTGTAGCCCAGAACATCTAAGGGCATCACGGACCTGTTATCGCTCGATCTCATTTTGCTAAACACAAATTGTCCTGCTAAGCAGCGTACCGTAAGTGCACTTGCGCACACGAACAGCGAAGGTGTCAGGTCATACTCCACCGAAAGGTCCTAACCCGTTCCAATCGGCATCGACGCATTAACGCTGACTGCGTTCTAGTTAGCATATGTGAGTCACGTTCGTTATCGGAATTAACCAGACAAATCAATCCACGAACTAAGAACGGCCATGCACCACTACCCTTAAATTTGAGAAAGAGCTATTAATCTGTCTCACCTCCATAAGTTCGGACCTGGTAAGTTTTCCCGTGTTGAGTCAAATTGAACCGCAAGCTCCATTTCATTGTGGTGCCCTTCCGTCAATTCCTTTAAGTTTCAACTTTGCAACCATACTTCCCCCGGAACCTGACTTTGGTTTCCCGGAAGCTACTGAGAGCACCTGGTTGTAGCGTCTCCCAATTGCTAGTTGGCATCGTTTACGGTTAGAACTAGGGCGGTATCTAATCGCCTTCGATCCTCTAACTTTCGTTCTTGATTAAAGAAAGCATCCTTGACAAATGCCTTCGCTTTAGTTAGTCTTACGACGGTCTACGAATTTCACCTCTCGCGCCGTAATACTAGTGTCCCCAACTACTTCTGTTAATCATTACCTCCGGTCTGAGTACAAACCAATGAAAGATTAGACCAAGGTCGTATTCCATTATTCCATGCAAGATTATTCTAGGGCGTTTGGGCACCCTGCTTTAAGCACTCTAATTTGTTCAAGGTAAACGTGAGCGGTCGAGCTCTATGTTACACTTGCACCCGTTGAAGGGCACACCATGACACAGACTTGGTGCCCTACCACACCATTGAGTCGCAACCAGATTCCGACTTGGCCCACCGACCACGGGTTGACCGGGTCGGCGGAGCCGGACTGTGTTGGACAAGTATCAACTTCGAACGTTTTAACCGCAACAATTTTAATATACGCTAGTGGAGCTGGAATTACCGCGGCTGCTGGCACCAGACTTGCCCTCCACTTGATCCTCGTAGAAGGATTTATGCTCTACTCATTCCAATTATGAAACATCATTAAAGAGTTTCATATTGTTATTTCTCGTCACTACCTCCCCGTCCCGGGATTGGGTAATTTACGCGCCTGCTGCCTTCCTTGGATGTGGTAGCCATTTCTCAGGCTCCCTCTCCGGAATCGAACCCTGATTCCCCGTTACCCGTTGCAACCATGGTAGTCCTCTATACTACCATCCATAGTTGATAGGGCAGATATTTGCGAGATCTGTCGTCGGTGCGAGACCATACGATCAGCATCATTATCCAGACTTCAACTCAATGACACGGAGAACCCGCGATTGGTTTGACTAATAAGTGCACCAGTTCCCGCGAGGGTCCTGGCATGTTGCATGTATTAGCTCTAGATTTTCCACAGTTATCCAAGTAACTAGGTTGATGATCTCGTAAATTATAGCTGTTATACTGAGCCTTATGCGGTTTCACATTAAATCTGTTTGTACTTAGACATGCATGGCTTAACCTTTGAGACGAGCGTATATTACTGGTAGGATCAACCAGAATTCCGACTTTGCGTTCGAATGTTCATTGTCCCATTGCACCCGGAGGAGCAAACACCACGTTCTATATGCTGTCAAGTCCGGTAGCACACGGGAGGCGAGCCCCCGTGCGAACCTCATTGCCCTCGTATCACACACACCCGATGCACCGGACAGGCACTTGAGCGGCATTCGACTCCGCTAAGCGCACGTGCGCCCGATTGTGCATGCGCTGACGGGGCCTTCATACCCCTACCACAGCGACCTTATGCCAAACTTCCATGAATACTTAGGTGAGCTGACAAGGGCCTTCATTTCCCTACCATCAACTAAAGGACACGCTAGGCGCGTCCGATCATTGCAACTGCGGGGCTTTCATACCCCAATCACCACAGTACGCAATTCACCAGAGTTTAATCACAACCCCCCCGGACATGGCACACTATTAACTTGCAACAAAACTTAGTGTGTGCCGGGCACATCGGTTCCACAAAATCATTCCCGATGTACCCCAATTGGGGTTGTGAACGCATCCATGGTCCTCTGACACACCCAACCAAGCGTGGATACTACATACCTCAAACACCCAGTACACTAACAGACAAATCAACATATGGTTGCTTTCCCCCAGACATTTGCCAATCACTTGGCACCCGGACGGGAACTCGCTCCTGATTGCGCCAATGCCACCCATTTGCCAAGAGCGAGTTCTGTATGTAGATTTCATTTGGAAAGACAACCGTGTACTGGATATTCTATCCGACGATTACAGATGACGAGTACGAGACTCGACTACACTCACGGATAATACATTTTGGGTCGAGATTGCTTTCGGGGTTTTCGATTGGTCTTGCGCTTGTAAACGTATAACTTTGACTTGTGGTAACCTCGGTATGTTAGTCGATCACGTGGTTGTGAACTGGGTACGGGTGGGCAATCTGTTCACTTGCACTCTGGGTAGGAATATGGTGAGCGCTATAGGTTAAAGATCATGGTATGGTTCCATCGTGATGACTTTCGCTAGATAGTAGGATGTTTGGATAGTTATAACGTTTTTGGCCATTTGTTCATAGTGTTCGGTTCATTGAGGAATTCGATTGGTCTTTGCTTCACACACGTGGTCGATCACTTGGATGTGAACTAGGGTGAGAATAAGGTGTTCACTAGTGCTCTTAGGTTTTGGATCAGTACTGAGCACTTGATTGGTTTCGCATAATATGTATCCATAGTGATGACTCTTTCCAGCTTAAGATTTCGTTACCGGTTTCGAATCCTCCCCACGTTCGCTTTTACTTGGTTAGGTTTTCGAGTGTAGATTTTAAAGCAATCTCATGTATGTATCCCATCTGATATAAGCCACTGACAGTTCATGTCACCTCGTTCAACTCTCGCTGGGTCACAGAAGTATGTTACTGCGCCCATTATCCCTACTCGGATAGGTTCGGTTCGTTCGTTTTATACTACGGTGAGTAAACTCAATTTGTGCATCGCATAGCCATGGAAAGCAAGCTTTCGCGGGCCTCTTCGACTGTTTTGATACGAGCTGTGCCCGTGATGCTTGTCATCCCAGGATACTAGACCCCTTTGGACGACCGCATGACCATCAGAAAGTAAATTCCACGTTCGATTTGGGGTGTGAACCCCGAACATAAAGTCTTTGTGTAGAACCACGAGGGCTCTATAGTACCGATTCTCTCGGTACGCTTGGTCCGTGTTCCTTTATGTTCGTACTCTTGTGTATAAGATTCACGTTCGTTTTGGGATATTTGCTACTGTCACCGTTTGAGTACTATGGGGCTTGAACCCCTAACATAAAGTCTTTGTGTAGAACCACGAGGGTTCTATAGTACCGATTCTCTCGGTACGCTTGGTCCGTGTTCCTTTATGTTCGTACTCTTGTGTGTATAATATTCATGTTCGGTTTGGGATATTTGCTACTTTCACCAGGGTCCCGTTCTTCATACAAGTCTGCCTTGCTAATGTGGTAACTTTATAGTGTAGTTCTGACATCCCAATTTTGGGACTTAGCCGATTTTTCGTATATTTCCATATGACCCATAGGGTCCCTTTCTTCATACAAGCTTGCCTAGGGCGATCGGTCAAAACTTGTCTTACTATTCGATTGGTCTTCGCACTTTCACCCTAGGCAGTTTGCCTAGGTGTAGCTTCTTGAGGAGGTCAAAACCCAAAATAAGGAGGTTCAGCCGACCCAAAAACCTCCCCTGTCTAAACTACACTAACCAGATTTTTCAGGGTCCTCACCGTCATACAACTTTGCCTAGGTCACTTGTTCTCTTGACTTAGGCCATCTGACTTGGTCCGTGTTTCTTGCTAGGGTTCACCTAGGTACTTTGCCTTGCTTGATGTGGTAACTTTTTAGTGTAGTTCAGACATCCCAATTTTGGGACTTAGCCGATTTTTCATGTATTTCCATATGACCCATAGGGTCCCTTTCTTCATACAAGCTTGCCTAGGGCGATCGGTCAAAACTTGTCTTACTATTCGATTGGTCTTCGCACTTTCACCCTAGGCAGTTTGCCTAGGTGTAGCTTCTTGAGGAGGTCAAAACCCAAAATAAGGAGGTTCAGCCGACCCAAAAACCTCCCCTGTCTAAACTACACTAACCAGATTTTTCAGGGTCCTCACCGTCATACAACTTTGCCTAGGTCACTTGTTCTCTTGACTTAGGCCATCTGACTTGGTCCGTGTTTCTTGCTAGGGTTCACCTAGGTACTTTGCCTTGCTTGATGTGGTAACTTTTTAGTGTAGTTCAGACATCCCAATTTTGGGACTTAGCCGATTTTTCATGTATTTCCATATGACCCATAGGGTCCCTTTCTTCATACAAGCTTGCCTAGGGCGATCGGTCAAAACTTGTCTTACTATTCGATTGGTCTTCGCACTTTCACCCTAGGCAGTTTGCCTAGGTGTAGCTTCTTGAGGAGGTCAAAACCCAAAATAAGGAGGTTCAGCCGACCCAAAAACCTCCCCTGTCTAAACTACACTAACCAGATTTTTCAGGGTCCTCACCGTCATACAACTTTGCCTAGGTCACTTGTTCTCTTGACTTAGGCCATCTGACTTGGTCCGTGTTTCTTGCTAGGGTTCACCTAGGTACTTTGCCTTGCTTGATGTGGTAACTTTTTAGTGTAGTTCAGACATCCCAATTTTGGGACTTAGCCGATTTTTCATGTATTTCCATATGACCCATAGGGTCCCTTTCTTCATACAAGCTTGCCTAGGGCGATCGGTCAAAACTTGTCTTACTATTCGATTGGTCTTCGCACTTTCACCCTAGGCAGTTTGCCTAGGTCTGTCTTCTTGAGGAGGCCAAAACCCGAAATAAGGAGGTTCAGCCGACCCAGAAACCTCCCCTGTCTGAACTACACTAACCCGATTTTTCAGGGTCCTCAGCGCCATACAACTTTGCCTAGGTCACTTGTACTCTTGACTTAGGCCATCTGACTTGGTCCGTGTTTCTTCCTAGGGTTCACCTAGGTACTTTGCCTTGCTTGATGTGGTAACTTTTTAGTGTAGTTCAGACATCCCAATTTTGGGACTTAGCCGATTTTTCATGTATTTCCATATGACCCATAGGGTCCCTTTCTTCATACAAGCTTGCCTAGGGCGATCGGTCAAAACTTGTCTTACTATTCGATTGGTCTTCGCACTTTCACCCTAGGCAGTTTGCCTAGGTGTAGCTTCTTGAGGAGGTCAAAACCCAAAATAAGGAGGTTCAGCCGACCCAAAAACCTCCCCTGTCTAAACTACACTAACCAGATTTTTCAGGGTCCTCACCGTCATACAACTTTGCCTAGGTCACTTGTTCTCTTGACTTAGGCCATCTGACTTGGTCCGTGTTTCTTCCTAGGGTTCACCTAGGTACTTTGCCTTGCTTGGTGTGGTAACTTTTTAGTGTAGTTCTGACATCCTCATTTTGGGACTTAGCCGATTTTTCGTAAAATACCATATGACCCATATGGGTCCTTTCCTTCATATAAGTTTGCCTTGCTTGGTATGGTAACATTTGAGTGTAGTTCTGACATCATCATTTTGGGACTTAGCCGATTTTTCGTAAAATACCATATGACCCATATGGGTCCTTTGCTTCATATAAGTTTGCCTTGCTTGGTGTGGTAACATTTGAGTGTAGTTCTGACATCCCCATTTTGGGACTTAGCCGATTTTTCAATCAATACCATATGACCCATCAGGGTCCTTTGCTTCATATAAGTTTGCCTTGCTTGGTGTGGTAACATTTGAGTGTAGTTCTGACATCCTCATTTTGGGACTTAGCCGATTTTTCGTAAAATACCATATGACCCATCAGGGTCCTTTGCTTCATATAAGTTTGCCTAGCTTGGTGTGGTAACATATGAGTGTAGTTCTGACATCCCCATTTTGGGACTTAGCCGATTTTTCGTAAAATACCATATGACCCATCAGGGTCCTTTGCTTCATATAAGTTTGCCTTGCTTGGTGTGGTAACATATGAGTGTAGTTCTGACATCCCCATTTTGGGACTTAGCCGATTTTTCGTAAAATACCATATGACCCATCAGGGTCCTTGCCTTCATATAAGTTTGCCTTGCTTGATGTGGTAACATTTGAGTGTAGTTCAGACATCCCCATTTTGGGACTTAGCCGATTTTTCGTAAAATACCATATGACCCATCAGGGTCCTTGCCTTCATATAAGTTTGCCTTGCTTGGTGTGGTAACATTTGAGTGTAGTTCTGACATCCCCATTTTGGGACTTAGCCGATTTTTCGATCAATACCATATGACCCATCAGGGTCCTTTGCTTCATATAAGTTTGCCTTGCTTGGTGTGGTAACATTTGAGTGTAGTTCTGACATCATCATTTTGGGACTTAGCCGATTTTTCGTAAAATACCATATGACCCATCAGGGTCCTTGCCTTCATATAAGTTTGCCTTGCTTGGTGTGGTAACATTTTAGTGTAGTTCTGACATCACCATTTTGGGACTTAGCCGATTTTTCGTAAAATACCATATGACCCATCAGGGTCCTTTGCTTCATATAAGTTTGCCTTGCTTGGTGTGGTAACACATGAGTGTAGTTCTGACATCCCCATTTTGGGACTTAGCCGATTTTTCGACCAATACCATATGACCCATCAGGGTCCTTTGCTTCATATAAGTTTGCCTTGCTTGGTGTGGTAACATTTGAGTGTAGTTCTGACATCATCATTTTGGGACTTAGCCGATTTTTCGTAAAATACCATATGACCCATCAGGGTCCTTGCCTTCATATAAGTTTGCCTTGCTTGGTGTGGTAACACATGAGTGTAGTTCTGACATCCCCATTTTGGGACTTAGCCGATTTTTCGTAAAATACCATATGACCCATCAGGGTCCTTGCCTTCATATAAGTTTGCCTTGCTTGGTGTGGTAACATTTTAGTGTAGTTCTGACATCACCATTTTGGGACTTAGCCGATTTTTCGTAAAATACCATATGACCCATCAGGGTCCTTTGCTTCATATAAGTTTGCCTTGCTTGGTGTGGTAACACATGAGTGTAGTTCTGACATCCCCATTTTGGGACTTAGCCGATTTTTCGACCAATACCATATGACCCATCAGGGTCCTTTGCTTCATATAAGTTTGCCTTGCTTGGTGTGGTAACATTTGAGTGTAGTTCTGACATCATCATTTTGGGACTTAGCCGATTTTTCGTAAAATACCATATGACCCATCAGGGTCCTTGCCTTCATATAAGTTTGCCTTGCTTGGTGTGGTAACACATGAGTGTAGTTCTGACATCCCCATTTTGGGACTTAGCCGATTTTTCGTAAAATACCATATGACCCATCAGGGTCCTTTCCTTCATATAAGTTTGCCTTGCTTGATGTGGTAACATTTGAGTGTAGTTCAGACATCCCCATTTTGGGACTTAGCCGATTTTTCGATCCATACCATATGACCCATCAGGGTCCTTGCCTTCATATAAGTTTGCCTTGCTTGGTGTGGTAACATTTTAGTGTAGTTCTGACATCACCATTTTGGGACTTAGCCGATTTTTCGTAAAATACCATATGACCCATCAGGGTCCTTGCCTTCATATAAGTTTGCCTTGCTTGGTGTGGTAACATTTTAGTGTAGTTCTGACATCACCATTTTGGGACTTAGCCGATTTTTCGTAAAATACCATATGACCCATCAGGGTCCTTTGCTTCATATAAGTTTGCCTTGCTTGGTGTGGTAACACATGAGTGTAGTTCTGACATCCCCATTTTGGGACTTAGCCGATTTTTCGACCAATACCATATGACCCATCAGGGTCCTTTGCTTCATATAAGTTTGCCTTGCTTGGTGTGGTAACATTTGAGTGTAGTTCTGACATCATCATTTTGGGACTTAGCCGATTTTTCGTAAAATACCATATGACCCATCAGGGTCCTTGCCTTCATATAAGTTTGCCTTGCTTGGTGTGGTAACACATGAGTGTAGTTCTGACATCCCCATTTTGGGACTTAGCCGATTTTTCGTAAAATACCATATGACCCATCAGGGTCCTTTGCTTCATATAAGTTTGCCTTGCTTGGTGTGGTAACACATGAGTGTAGTTCTGACATCCCCATTTTGGGACTTAGCCGATTTTTCGACCAATACCATATGACCCATCAGGGTCCTTTGCTTCATATAAGTTTGCCTTGCTTGGTGTGGTAACATTTGAGTGTAGTTCTGACATCATCATTTTGGGACTTAGCCGATTTTTTGTAAAATACCATATGACCCATCAGGGTCCTTGCCTTCATATAAGTTTGCCTTGCTTGGTGTGGTAACACATGAGTGTAGTTCTGACATCCCCATTTTGGGACTTAGCCGATTTTTCGTAAAATACCATATGACCCATCAGGGTCCTTTCCTTCATATAAGTTTGCCTTGCTTGATGTGGTAACATTTGAGTGTAGTTCAGACATCCCCATTTTGGGACTTAGCCGATTTTTCGATCAATACCATATGACCCATCAGGGTCCTTTGCTTCATATAAGTTTGCCTTGCTTGGTATGGTAACATTTGAGTGTAGTTCTGACATCATCATTTTGGGACTTAGCCGATTTTTCGTAAAATACCATATGACCCATATGGGTCCTTTGCTTCATATAAGTTTGCCTTGCTTGGTGTGGTAACATTTGAGTGTAGTTCTGACATCACCATTTTGGGACTTAGCCGATTTTTCGTAAAATACCATATGACCCATCAGGGTCCTTTGCTTCATATAAGTTTGCCTTGCTTGGTGTGGTAACATTTGAGTGTAGTTCTGACATCCCCATTTTGGGACTTAGCCGATTTTTCGTAAAATACCATATGACCCATCAGGGTCCTTTGCTTCATATAAGTTTGCCTTGCTTGGTGTGGTAACATTTGAGTGTAGTTCTGACATCCCCATTTTGGGACTTAGCCGATTTTTCGTAAAATACCATATGACCCATCAGGGTCCTTTGCTTCATATAAGTTTGCCTTGCTTGGTGTGGTAACACATGAGTGTAGTTCTGACATCCCCATTTTGGGACTTAGCCGATTTTTCGACCAATACCATATGACCCATCAGGGTCCTTTGCTTCATATAAGTTTGCCTTGCTTGGTGTGGTAACATTTGAGTGTAGTTCTGACATCCCCATTTTGGGACTTAGCCGATTTTTCGATCCATCCTATATGACCCATCAGGGTCCTTTTTCTTCATATAAGTTTCCCAAGACTTAGTGCTTTTTACCTTTGGACACCAATATCACCCTTATGGGTTTCTTTGATCTTCTCACTTTGTATTGACCAAATGTAGGTCTTGCCATGCCAAACATATAATTGTTCTACACCAAGTCTCTATCTCGTACCGCCAGCTCGGTACATTCGATCAACCTGCCTTTAAGGCACCCGGGACTTAGCCATTTTTTCACATTTTTCATGATTTTGAGGCAACTTTTCTCGACTTTGTCACCTTATATCACCAAGATCCTTTCCCTTTAGCGCTTCACTCTGTTCGTATGATATTTAGCGCTGACTATCACCTTTCTATCGCTGACCTCAACTTCTTATTCGGTGCCATAGAGCCAGAGATATTTGGTGTATGCTGTTATAAGGGAAGTTTGTCACTTTTTCAAAGGCCCACTTTGGGACGCCCATATCTCACCTTCACGTATCTTCGATCTTCTTGTCGTCTATGGACGAAACTTAGGTCTTGTATTGGCCAACTTATAAATGTTCTACGGCCAAGCCGTATCTCTTACCGCCAGCCCGGTATTCATGGACTTAGTCGGATTTTCGCCTCTCGTGGTAACAATTTCTGACTTTGACTCACAATAACACCCGAACGGTCACATGCTAGCGCTTTGCTTGGTAGGAATTATAGTTAGCGCTACCTTTTCTCTTTCCATCGATACCTTGTTCGTTCCATTCCATGCCATACAGCCGAAGTTATGATGTTTCCCGTTTTCCATATCATGTGGAGCTTATGCCTCCATAAATCGCTCAGCGGAGGCGGGGGATATGGGCGATCCAAGGATTTTTCCAAGTTTCGGTACTTTTTACGGTATCGCTCATAGCTCCGGCTGTATGCAAGCAAATGGCAATCTAAGACATGATTTGGAAAGGTATTGAGTAGAACTAACTTACGTTAGAACACAGCGAAGCGCTATCGGTTCATGGCAAGGCCGATATAAGCAGTCAAAAATGAAAAATGTTGACAAAATGAACAAAAATTACCTTGGTACGCGAATAGTGGCCAGGGATGAAGAGGTACGAAGGTGGTGGGGAATAATTATAATTAGGGCTTGGTACGCTCTAAAAGTTTGCCGAAGACCGCAAAGCGCTCAGACCCATAGAAAGTGGCCATTTGGGCCGAACAGTGCGTGCAAAGAGGTGAAAAAGCAAAAATTGCACTTTGTGGGGCGATTTGCGGGGGGAAGGAGGGGTCGGAGGGGTAAATGTCTAATGGCCAAAAAGTCTTATCTCATCAATATCTAAAACATTGCCGAAGACCGCAAAGCGCTAGCTCGCAATCGAAAAATCGCGATTTTGAAAAATTTCTAAGTGTTGGGCCCCCTAAGGAGAAGTAACAAAAATCACCTTTGGCCCCAATTTTGAGCATGAAGGAGTCGTTTCCGAGGCATGGTGTCTTCGGCAAAAAGTTTCATCTACTCGAGTACTTACGACTAGTCAAATAAAAAATTGAGAAACACAAACGGTATGGCTATGCCGAAGCTCGATACACCCGAAAAAATCAAAAAAAAGTCGAAAATGTCGAAAAATGAGAAAACCCTATATTCGTACTCTACTCGAGCCCTAAATATTGAAAAGTGAAACCCGCGATCGATTTGGAACAAAAAATTGACCTAGGCAAAGTTGTATGACGGTCCGCACCTTTGAAAAATCTGGTAAGTGTATTTTAGACAGACTCGAAAAAAGTCGCCCCGAGTCCCCTTACGTTGAAAATCCGAAAAAGTCGAAATTGTTGAAAATGTTAAAAAGCCTCTTTTGGTGGTCCATGGCACCACTAGATATTGAAAAGTGAGGTCCGCGGCCAATCCGGAAGAAAAAGTTAGCTAGGCAAACTTGTATGTCGGTCGATACAAAAAACGGCTCGGTGAGTGTATTTTCGACAGGCTTCAAAAAACAATCCTTTCTCCATAAAATTTCAATCGATTTTTAAAATTTCGAGATAGCGCTTTGGTGTCTTCGGCAATAATGTAGAAATCGGGTTTTAAAACACATTTTACTTTTGGGTTTTTTTCGATCCGTCGCTTGGTTCGCCCGCAATCGCGAGAAAACGAAAAAACACGTTTACAAAATTCGTCCGGAATTTTGTGATCGCCGTCCATACATTTTCGATCGATTTTTAAAATTTCGAGATAGCGCTTTGGTGTCTTCGGCAATAATGTAGAAATCGGGTTTTTAAACACATTTTACTTTTGGGTTTTTTTCGATCCGTCGCTTGGTTCGCCCGCAATCGCGAGAAAACGAAAAAACACGTTTACAAAATTCCGGACGAATTTTGTGAACGCCGTCCATACATTTTCGATCGATTTTTAAAATTTCGAGATAGCGCTTTGGTGTCTTCGGCAATAATGTAGAAATCGGGTTTTTAAACACATTTTACTTTTGGGTTTTTTTCGATCCGTCGCTTGGTTCGCCCGCAATCGCGAGAAAACGAAAAAACACGTTTACAAAATTCCGGACGAATTTTGTGAACGCCGTCCATACATTTTCGATCGATTTTTAAAATTTCGAGATAGCGCTTTGGTGTCTTCGGCAATAATGTAGAAATCGGGTTTTTAAACACATTTTACTTTTGGGTTTTTTTCGATCCGACGCTTAGTTCGCCCGCAATTGAGAGAAAACGGAAAAACACGTTTACAAAATTCCGGACGAATTTTGTGATCGCCGTCCATACATTTTCGATCGATTTTTAAAATTTCGAGATAGCGCTTTGGTGTCTTCGGCAATAATGTAGAAATCGGGTTTTTAAACACATTTTACTTTTGGGTTTTTTTCGATCCGTCGCTTGGTTCGCCCGCAATCGCGAGAAAACGAAAAAACACGTTTACAAAATTCCGGACGAATTTTGTGAACGCCGTCCATACATTTTCGATCGATTTTTAAAATTTCGAGATAGCGCTTTGGTGTCTTCGGCAATAATGTAGAAATCGGGTTTTTAAACACATTTTACTTTTGGGTTTTTTTCGATCCGACGCATAGTTCGCGCGCAATCGAGAGAAAACGGAAAAACACGTTTACAAAATTCCGGACGAATTTTGTGATCGCCGTCCATACATTTTCGATCGATTTTTAAAATTTCGAGATAGCGCTTTGGTGTCTTCGGCAATAATGTAGAAATCGGGTTTTTAAACACATTTTACTTTTGGGTTTTTTTCGATCCGACGCTTAGTTCGCGCGCAATCGAGAGAAAACGGAAAAACACGTTTACAAAATTCCGGACGAATTTTGTGAACGCCGTCCATACATTTTCGATCGATTTTTAAAATTTCGAGATAGCGCTTTGGTGTCTTCGGCAATAATGTAGAAATCGGGTTTTTAAACACATTTTACTTTTTGGTTTTTTTCGATCCGTCGCTTGGTTCGCCCGCAATCGCAAGAAAACGAAAAAACACGTTTACAAAATTCGTCCGGAATTTTGTGATCGCCGTCCATACATTTTCGATCGATTTTTAAAATTTCGAGATAGCGCTTTGGTGTCTTCGGCAATAATGTAGAAATCGGGTTTTTAAACACATTTTACTTTTGGGTTTTTTTCGATCCGACGCTTAGTTCGCCCGCAATTGAGAGAAAACGGAAAAACACGTTTACAAAATTCCGGACGAATTTTGTGAACGCCGTCCATACATTTTCGATCGATTTTTAAAATTGTAACAATCAGCGGAGGTACGACTAGAAGAAAGCAAAGCGCTAACTAGCATGATTTGGAAGTTATTAAGCGTCAAAGTCGAAAAATGTTACCAAAATTGAAACTCGAGTACATTGGGCCAAAAAGTACAAGTTGTGAAATTTGGACTTACGAGTAAAATACCGAGCAGGCGGTAAGAGATAGAGACTTGGTGTAGAACAATTATAAGTTGGGCATGTTATAACCTATATTTGGCCCGAACATAGTCTCGAGATCGGTGGTACCTAAAAGGGTGGTACAGGTGTTAGATGGTTTTCCCAGAGCATAAGCTCCACATGATATGGAAAACGGGAAACATCATAACTTCGGCTGTATGGCATGGAATGGAACGAACAAGGTATCGATGGAAAGAGAAAAGGTAGCGCTAACTATAATTCCTTCCAAGCAAAGCGCTAGCATGTGACCGTTTGGGTGTTATTGTGAGTCAAAGTCTGAAATTGTTACCACGAGAGGCGAAAATCCAACTAAGTCCATGAATACCGGGCTGGCGGTAAGAGATACGGCTTGGCCGTAGAACATTTATAAGTTGGCCAATACAAGACCTAAGTTTCGTCCATCGACGACAAGAAGATCGAAGATACGTGAATGTGAGATATGGGCGTCCCAAAGTGGGCCTTTGAAAAAGTGACAAACTTCCCTTATAACAGCATACACCAAATATCTCTGGCTCTATGGCACCGAATAAGAAGTTGAGGTCAGCGATAGAAAGGTGATAGTCAGCGCTAAATATCATACGAACAGAGTGAAGCGCTAAAGGGAAAGGATCTTGGTGATATAAGGTGACAAAGTCGAGAAAAGTTGCCTCAAAATCATGAAAAATGTGAAAAAATGGCTAAGTCCCGGGTGCCTTAAGGGCAGGTTGATCGAATGTACCGAGCTGGCGGTACGAGATAGAGACTTGGTGTAGAACAATTATATGTTTGGCATGGCAAGACCTACATTTGGTCAATACAAAGTGAGAAGATCAAAGAAACCCGTAAGGGTGATATTGGTGTCCAAAGGTAAAAAGCACTAAGTCTTGGGAAACTTATATGAAGAAAAAGGACCCTGATGGGTCATATAGGATGGATCGAAAAATCGGCTAAGTCCCAAAATGGGGATGTCAGAACTACACTCAAATGTTACCACACCAAGCAAGGCAAACTTATATGAAGCAAAGGACCCTGATGGGTCATATGGTATTGGTCGAAAAATCGGCTAAGTCCCAAAATGGGGATGTCAGAACTACACTCATGTGTTATAACACCAAGCAAGGCAAACTTATATGAAGCAAAGGACCCTGATGGGTCATATGGTATTTTACGAAAAATCGGCTAAGTCCCAAAATGGTGATGTCAGAACTACACTAAAATGTTACCACACCAAGCAAGGCAAACTTATATGAAGGCAAGGACCCTGATGGGTCATATGGTATTTTACGAAAAATCGGCTAAGTCCCAAAATGGTGATGTCAGAACTACACTAAAATGTTACCACACCAAGCAAGGCAAACTTATATGAAGGCAAGGACCCTGATGGGTCATATGGTATGGATCGAAAAATCGGCTAAGTCCCAAAATGGGGATGTCTGAACTACACTCATGTGTTACCACACCAAGCAAGGCAAACTTATATGAAGCAAAGGACCCTGATGGGTCATATGGTATTTTACGAAAAATCGGCTAAGTCCCAAAATGATGATGTCAGAACTACACTCAAATGTTACCACACCAAGCAAGGCAAACTTATATGAAGGCAAGGACCCTGATGGGTCATATGGTATTTTACGAAAAATCGGCTAAGTCCCAAAATGGGGATGTCAGAACTACACTAAAAAGTTACCACACCAAGCAAGGCAAAGTACCTAGGTGAACCCTAGGAAGAAACACGGACCAAGTCAGATGGCCTAAGTCAATAGAACAAGTGACCTAGGCAAAGTTGTATGGCGCTGAGGACCCTGAAAAATCTGGTTAGTGTAGTTTAGACAGGGTAGGTTTTTGGGTCGGCCGAACCCCCTTATTTTGGGTTTTGGCCTCATCAAGAAGCTACACCTAGGCAAACTGCCTAGGGTGAAAGTGCGAAGACCAATCGAATAGTAAGACAAGTTTTGACCGATCGCCCTAGGCAAGCTTGTATGAAGAAAGGGACCCTAAGGGTCATATGGAAATACATGAAAAATCGGCTAAGTCCCAAAATTGGGATGTCAGAACTACACTAAAAAGTTACCACATCAAGCAAGGCAAACTACCTAGGTGAACCCTAGCAAGAAACACGGACCAAGTCAGATGGCCTAAGTCAAGAGTGCAAGTGACCTAGGCAAAGTTGTATGACGGTGAGGACCCTGAAAAATCTGGTTAGTGTAGTTTAGACAGGGGAGGTTTTTGGGTCGGCTGAACCTCCTTATTTTGGGTTTTGACCTCCTCAAGAAGCTACACCTAGGCAAACTGCCTAGGGTGAAAGTGCGAAGACCAATCGAATAGTAAGACAAGTTTTGACCGATCGCCCTAGGCAAGCTTGTATGAAGAAAGGGACCCTATGGGTCATATGGAAATACATGAAAAATCGGCTAAGTCCCAAAATTGGGATGTCTGAACTACACTAAAAAGTTACCACATCAAGCAAGGCAAAGTACCTAGGTGAACCCTAGGAAGAAACACGGACCAAGTCGGATGGCCTAAGTCAAGAGTACAAGTGACCTAGGCAAAGTTGTATGGCGCTGAGGACCCTGAAAAATCGGGTTAGTGTAGTTCAGACAGGGGAGGTTTCAGGGTCGGCCGAACCTCCTTATTTCGGGTTTTGGCCTCCTCAAGAAGACAGACCTAGGCGAACTGCCTAGGGTGAAAGTGCGAAGACCAATCGAATAGTAAGACAAGTTTTGACCGATCGCCCTAGGCAAGCTTGTATGAAGAAAGGGACCCTATGGGTCATATGGAAATACATGAAAAATCGGCTAAGTCCCAAAATTGGGATGTCTGAACTACACTAAAAAGTTACCACATCAAGCAAGGCAAAGTACCTAGGTGAACCCTAGGAAGAAACACGGACCAAGTCAGATGGCCTAAGTCAAGAGTATAAGTGTCCTAGGCAAAGTTGTATGGCGCTGAGGACCCTGAAAAATCGGGTTAGTGTAGTTAAGACAGGGGAGGTTTCAGGGTCGGCTGGACCTCCTTATTTCGGGTTTTGGCCTCCTCATGAAGACAGACCTAGGCGAACTGCCTAGGGTGAAAGTGCGAAGACCAATCGAATAGTAAGACAAGTTTTGACCGATCGCCCTAGGCAAGCTTGTATGAAGAAAGGGACCCTATGGGTCATATGGAAATATACGAAAAATCGGCTAAGTCCCAAAATTGGGATGTCAGAACTACACTATAAAGTTACCACATTAGCAAGGCAGACTTGTATGAAGAACGGGACCCTGGTGAAAGTAGCAAATATCCCAAACCGAACATGAATATTATACACACAAGAGTACGAACATAAAGGAACACGGACCAAGCGTACCGAGAGAATCGGTACTATAGAACCCTCGTGGTTCTACACAAAGACTTTATGTTAGGGGTTCAAGCCCCATAGTACTCAAACGGTGACAGTAGCAAATATCCCAAAACGAACGTGAATCTTATTCACAAGAGTACGAACATAAAGGAACACGGACCAAGCGTACCGAGAGAATCGGTACTATAGAGCCCTCGTGGTTCTACACAAAGACTTTATGTTCGGGGTTCACACCCCAAATCGAACGTGGAATTTACTTTCTGATGGTCATGCGGTCGTCCAAAGGGGTCTAGTATCCTGGGATGACAAGCATCACGGGCACAGCTCGTATCAAAACAGTCGAAGAGGCCCGCGAAAGCTTGCTTTCCATGGCTATGCGATGCACAAATTGAGTTTACTCACCGTAGTATAAAACGAACGAACCGAACCTATCCGAGTAGGGATAATGGGCGCAGTAACATACTTCTGTGACCCAGCGAGAGTTGAACGAGGTGACATGAACTGTCAGTGGCTTATATCAGATGGGATACATACATGAGATTGCTTTCAAATCTACACTCGAAAACCTAACCAAGTAAAAGCGAACGTGGGGAGGATTCGAAACTGGTAACGAAATCTTAAGCTGGAAAGAGTCATCACTATGGATACATATTATGCGAAACCAATCAAGTGCTCATTACTGATCCAAAACCGAAGAGCACTAGTGAACACCTTAATCTCACCCTAGTTCACATCCAAGTGATCGACCACGTGTGTGAAGCAAAGACCAATCGAATTCCTCAATGGACCGAACACTATGAACAAATGGCCAAAAACGTTATAACTATCCAAACATACTACTATCTAGCGAAAGTCATCACGATGGAACCATACCATGATCTTTAACCTATAGCGCTCACCATATTCCTACCCAGAGTGCAAGTGAACAGATTGCCCACCCTTACCCAGTTCACAACCACGTGATCGACTAACATACCGAGGTTACCACAAGTCAAAGTTATACGTTTACAAGCGCAAGACCAATCGAAAACCCCGAAAGCAATCTCGACCCAAAATGTATTATCCGTGAGTGTAGTCGAGTCTCGTACTCGTCATCTGTAATCGTCGGATAGAATATCCAGTACACGGTTGTCTTTCCAAATGAAATCTACATACAGAACTCGCTCTTGGCAAATGGGTGGCAATGGCGCAATCAGGAGCGAGTTCCCGTCCGGGTGCCAAGTGATTGGCAAATGTCTGGGGGAAAGCAACCATATATTGATTTGTCTGTTAGTGTACTGGGTGTTTGAGGTATGTAGTATCCACGCTTGGTTGGGTGTGTCAGAGGACCATGGATGCGTTCACAACCCCAATTGGGGTACATCGGGAATGATTTTGTGGAACCGATGTGCCCGGTACACACTAAGTTTTGTTGCAAGTTAATAGTGTGCCATGTCCGGGGGGGTTGTGATTAAACTCTGGTGAATTGCGTACTGTGGTGATTGGGGTATGAAAGCCCCGCAGTTGCAATGATCGGACGCGCCTAGCGTGTCCTTTAGTTGATGGTAGGGAAATGAAGGCCCTTGTCAGCTCACCTAAGTATTCATGGAAGTTTGGCATAAGGTCGCTGTGGTAGGGGTATGAAGGCCCCGTCAGCGCATGCACAATCGGGCGCACGAGCGCTTAGCGGAGTCGAATGCCGCTCAAGTGCCTGTCCGGTGCATCGGGTGTGTGTGTGATACGAGGGCAATGAGGTTCGCACGGGGGCTCGCCTCCCGTGTGCTACCGGACTTGACAACATATAGAACGTGGTGTTTGCTCCTCCGGGTGCAATGGGACAATGAACATTCGAACGCAAAGTCGGAATTCTGGTTGATCCTACCAGTAATATACGCTCGTCTCAAAGGTTAAGCCATGCATGTCTAAGTACAAACAGATTTAATGTGAAACCGCATAAGGCTCAGTATAACAGCTATAATTTACGAGATCATCAACCTAGTTACTTGGATAACTGTGGAAAATCTAGAGCTAATACATGCAACATGCCAGGACCCTCGCGGGAACTGGTGCACTTATTAGTCAAACCAATCGCGGGTTCTCCGTGTCATTGAGTTGAAGTCTGGATAATGATGCTGATCGTATGGTCTCGCACCGACGACAGATCTCGCAAATATCTGCCCTATCAACTATGGATGGTAGTATAGAGGACTACCATGGTTGCAACGGGTAACGGGGAATCAGGGTTCGATTCCGGAGAGGGAGCCTGAGAAATGGCTACCACATCCAAGGAAGGCAGCAGGCGCGTAAATTACCCAATCCCGGGACGGGGAGGTAGTGACGAGAAATAACAATATGAAACTCTTTAATGATGTTTCATAATTGGAATGAGTAGAGCATAAATCCTTCTACGAGGATCAAGTGGAGGGCAAGTCTGGTGCCAGCAGCCGCGGTAATTCCAGCTCCACTAGCGTATATTAAAATTGTTGCGGTTAAAACGTTCGAAGTTGATACTTGTCCAACACAGTCCGGCTCCGCCGACCCGGTCAACCCGTGGTCGGTGGGCCAAGTCGGAATCTGGTTGCGACTCAATGGTGTGGTAGGGCACCAAGTCTGTGTCATGGTGTGCCCTTCAACGGGTGCAAGTGTAACATAGAGCTCGACCGCTCACGTTTACCTTGAACAAATTAGAGTGCTTAAAGCAGGGTGCCCAAACGCCCTAGAATAATCTTGCATGGAATAATGGAATACGACCTTGGTCTAATCTTTCATTGGTTTGTACTCAGACCGGAGGTAATGATTAACAGAAGTAGTTGGGGACACTAGTATTACGGCGCGAGAGGTGAAATTCGTAGACCGTCGTAAGACTAACTAAAGCGAAGGCATTTGTCAAGGATGCTTTCTTTAATCAAGAACGAAAGTTAGAGGATCGAAGGCGATTAGATACCGCCCTAGTTCTAACCGTAAACGATGCCAACTAGCAATTGGGAGACGCTACAACCAGGTGCTCTCAGTAGCTTCCGGGAAACCAAAGTCAGGTTCCGGGGGAAGTATGGTTGCAAAGTTGAAACTTAAAGGAATTGACGGAAGGGCACCACAATGAAATGGAGCTTGCGGTTCAATTTGACTCAACACGGGAAAACTTACCAGGTCCGAACTTATGGAGGTGAGACAGATTAATAGCTCTTTCTCAAATTTAAGGGTAGTGGTGCATGGCCGTTCTTAGTTCGTGGATTGATTTGTCTGGTTAATTCCGATAACGAACGTGACTCACATATGCTAACTAGAACGCAGTCAGCGTTAATGCGTCGATGCCGATTGGAACGGGTTAGGACCTTTCGGTGGAGTATGACCTGACACCTTCGCTGTTCGTGTGCGCAAGTGCACTTACGGTACGCTGCTTAGCAGGACAATTTGTGTTTAGCAAAATGAGATCGAGCGATAACAGGTCCGTGATGCCCTTAGATGTTCTGGGCTACACGCGTGCTACAATGTGGGTAGCAGCGTGTCTCCTATTCCGAGAGGAACGGGAAATCACTCAAATACTCACTTAGTAGGGATTATGGATTGCAATGGTCCATATGAACTCGGAACTTCTAGTAAGTGCTGGTCATCAGCCAGCGTTGAATACGTCCCTGCCCTTTGTACACACCGCCCGTCGCTACTACCGATGGATTATTTAGTGAGGTCTTTGGAGATGATCGTTCGCTGGATCCTCGTGAACCGCGTCTGCTTTATCGAAGTTGACCGAACTTGATGATTTAGAGGAAGTAAAAGTCGTAACAAGGTTTCCGTAGGTGAACCTGCGGAAGGATCATTAGTGGCCAAGTGATCCTTCCAGAAGTCCGAACCTGCGGGTTGAGACTTCGGCACAAGTTGCCATATGATAATTGACGAAACACTATAGAAGTCCGAACCTGCGGGTTGAGACTTCGGCACAAGTTGCCATATGATAATTGACGAAACACTATAGAAGTCCGAACCTGCGGGTTGAGACTTAGGCACACGTTGCCTTATACATGACTTCGAACAAATACACAAGTCCGAACCTGCGGGTTGAGACTTAGGCACAAGTTGCCTTATACATGACTTCGAACAAATACAAAAGTCCGAACCTGCGGGTTGAGACTTAGGCACAAGTTGCCATATGAAAGTTGACGAAACACTAACAAGTCCGAACCTGCGAGTTGAGACTTAGGCACACGTTGCCTTATACATGACTTCGAACAAATACACAAGTCCGAACTTGCGGGTTGAGACTTAGGCACAAGTTGCCTTATACATACATTGGCCAAATAAACAGAAGTCCGAACCTGCGGGTTGAGACTTAGGCACAAGTTGCCATATTATATTCGATCAAACACTAAGTAGTCCGAACCTGCGGGTTGAGACTCAAGACCGTAACAAGATGTCACTATACAAGTCCGAACCTAAGGGTTGAGACTTAATGCGATCTAGATACCAAGTTGACATCCAATACCTGTTGAGCAAAACCAAAGATTCCCTGTTCTCGAATGATTACACTATATAACAGGGAATCATGAAGAAATCAAGCAAGCGTGAAACAAAGTCATCACTTGGGCATGCTCGATAGCCAACCACATGACCTTAACCTAAGAGAGCATGCAAACCACATGATACCTATAAACGATTAACCCGCCCTAGTTCAATCGTTCACCAAGTGATGACTTCAGTATGGCTAAGAGAAAAACTTTTGAATGGGAAAAACTCTAAGTCCGAACCTCCGGGTTGAGACTTCCGCGTCGGAGGTGGGCGCACCTCCTATCCGAAAGATGGTGAATCAGGGGTGTTCGATCAGCAATGGTCGGATGCCCCGTCGTAGTCCAACTATGACAATCAAAGTCAAGACCTCCGGGTTGAGACTTCCGCGTCCGGAGGTACGCGTACCGCCTACCCGAAAGATGGTGAATCAGGGGTGTTCGATCAGCAATGGTCGGATGCCCCGTCGTAGTCCAACTATGACAATCAAAGTCAAGACCTCCGGGTTGAGACTTCCGCGTCCGGAGGTACGCGTACCGCCTACCCGAAAGATGGTGAATCAGGGGTGTTCGATCAGCAATGGTCGGATGCCCCGTCGTAGTCCAACTATGACAATCAAAGTCAAGACCTCCGGGTTGAGACTTCCGCGTCCGGAGGTACGCGTACCGCCTACCCGAAAGATGGTGAATCAGGGGTGTTCGATCAGCAATGGTCGGATGCCCCGTCGTAGTCCAACTATGACAATCAAAGTCAAGACCTCCGGGTTGAGACTTCCGCGTCCGGAGGTACGCGTACCGCCTACCCGAAAGATGGTGAATCAGGGGTGTTCGATCAGCAATGGTCGGATGCCCCGTCGTAGTCCAACTATGACAATCAAAGTCAAGACCTCCGGGTTGAGACTTTCTAAGAGTACAAGCATAAAGGAACACGGACCAAGCCGTACCGAGAGAATCGGTACTAGAGCCCTTGTGGTTCTACATTGAGAGAGCCCTCGTGGTTCTCATTAGGGGCTTTATGCAAGTCGTACTCAATACTGTGGTGTGAAGTATAAAGTATAGAGTCCTCCACTGGTCCACGCTGCTCCGGCGGTCCTGGGTAAGATAGTTCATTCTAGCTTGCCCTATGTGGAAGAGGACTCAATACCCTACCTGTTGAGCTTGAAACAAAGTCATCACTTGGGCATGCTCATATTGCCATACAATATTCCATTATCTACTAATGAGCATGCAGCTATATGATTATAACCTGTAAACGATTACCCCGCCGTAGTTCAGCGCTTCAACCAAGTGATGACTTCAGTATGGCTAGTGTGTGAAGTATAAAGTATAGTCCTCCCCTGGTCCACACTGCTTCGGCGGTCCTGGGTAAGATAGTTAGTTCTAGCTTGCCCTATGGTGGAAGAGGACACCATACTTAATACTGTGGTGTAATGAACAAAGTATAGTCCTCCACTGGTCCACGCTGCTTTGCAGTCCTGGGTAAGATAGTTAGTTCTAGCTTGCCCTATGTGGAAGAGGGCATACAAGACAAAGTATAGTTCTCCCCTGGTCCACGCTGCTTCGGCGGTCCTGGGTAAGATAGTTAATTCTAGCTTGCCCTATGTGGAAGAGAGCATACATGAACCAAGAACGAAGGTTATGATCGAGGAATGATTCGACAACTAACCGATGGTATGAAATGTGAAGAATTCAAGCAAGCACACAATCAAGTCATCACTTGGGCATGCTCGATAGCCAACCCTATGACATTAACCTAGTAGAGCATGCGAAAACCAATATATATGTAAACGATGCCCCTCCCTAGTTCAGCGCTTCAACCAAGTGATGACTTCAGAATGGCTAAATCAAATCGGTTCAAAACATACCATCGGTACCCTATTGAAACACACAAGTCGATATCAAACCTCATGATTGTGTAGTCCTCCACTGGTCCACACTGCTCCGGCGGTCCTGGGTAAGATAGTTCATTCTAGCTTGCCCTATGTGGAAGAGGGCACATTACTCAATACTGTGGTGTTATGAACAAAGTATAGTCCTCCACTGGTCCACGCTGCTTCGGCGGTCCTGGGTAAGATAGTTAGTTCTAGCTTGCCCTATGTGGAAGAGGGCATACAAGACAAAGTATAGTTCTCCCCTGGTCCACGCTGCTTCGGCGGTCCTGGGTAAGATAGTTAATTCTAGCTTGCCCTATGTGGAAGAGAGCATACATGAACCAAGAACGAAGGTTATGATCGAGGAATGATTCGACAACTAACCGATGGTATGAAATGTGAAGAATTCAAGCAAGCACACAATCAAGTCATCACTTGGGCATGCTCGATAGCCAACCTCATGACATTAACCTAGTAGAGCATGCGAAAACCAATATATATGTAAACGATGCCTCCCTAGTTCAGCGCTTCAACCAAGTGATGACTTCAGAATGGCTAAATCAAATCGGTTCAAACCATACCATCGGTATCCTATTGAAACACACAAGTCGATATCAAACCTCATGATTGTGTAGTCCTCCACTGGTCCACGCCGCTTCGGCCGTCCTGGGTAAAATGGAACATTCCAGCTTGCCCTATGTGGAAGAGGGCACATTACTCAATACTGTGGTGTGAAGTATAAAGTTCAGTTCTCCCCTGGTCCACGCTGCTTCGGCGGTCCTGGGTAAGATAGTTCATTCTAGCTTGCCCTATGTGGAAGAGGACACTTCATACTTCGTCTCTAAGCGGCGGCTTGCTCCTCCCTACGGGGAACGGGTATACGCGCACAGCGGCGGCTTACGTTATGGCAGTCATGGATGCCTTACGTTTCCATGAAAAGTGTGTTCCTCCCCTGGTCCACGCTGCTTCGGCAGTCCTGGGTAAGATAGTTAGTTCTAGCTTGCCCTATGTGGAAGAGGACACGTAGACTTACTGTGGTGTGAAGTATAAGGTTCAGTTCTCCCCTGGTCCACGCCGCTTCGGCCGTCCTGGGTAAAATGGATTCATCCAGCTTGCCCTATGTGGAATGAGGACACTTTATGCTTCGTCTCTAAGCGGCGGC
>NW_026689741.1:160000-182500 GCF_943734765.1 Anopheles ziemanni | reverse complement strand
TAAGTCCCGGATCCATATTATATGAAGAGAAAAATCGGCTAAGTCCAGGATCCATATATAATAACCTAATAATCGGCTAAGTCCAGGATCCATATTATATGAAGAGAAAAATCGGCTAAGTCCCAGATTGGGTCTGTCAGAAATACACTTCCAAGTTACCACACAAGCAAGCAAGATGGCCTAGTGATGGATCCATATGATATGAAGAGAAAAATCGGCTAAGTCCAGGATCCATATAATATGAAGAGAAAAATCGGCTAAGTCCGAGATTGGGTCTGTCAGAAATACACTATCAAGTTACCACACAAGCAAGCAAGATGGCCTAGTGATGGATCCATATAATATGAAGAGAAAAATCGGCTAAGTCCCAGATTGGGTCTGTCAGACATACACGTTCAAGTTACCACACAAGCAAGCAAGATGGCCTAGTGATGGATCCATATGATATCGAGAGAAAAATCGGCTAAGTCCCAGATTGGGTCTGTCAGAAATACACTATCAAGTTACCGCTCAAGCAAGCAAGATGGCCTATTGAAGGATCCATATAATATGAAGAGAAAAATCGGCTAAGTCCGAGATTGGGTCTGTCAGAAATACACTTCCAAGTTACCACACAAGCAAGCAAGATGGCCTAGTGATGGATCCATATAATATGAAGAGAAAAATCGGCTAAGTCCCAGATTGGGTCTGTCAGAAATACACTTCCAAGTTACCACACAAGCAAGCAAGATGGCCTAGTGATGGATCCATATGATATGAAGAGAAAAATCGGCTAAGTCCGAGATTGGGTCTGTCAGACATACACTATCAAGTTACCACACAAGCAAGCAAGATGGCCTAGTGATGGATCCATATAATATGAAGAGAAAAATCGGCTAAGTCCCAGATTGGGTCTGTCAGACATACACTTTCAAGTTACCACACAAGCAAGCAAGATGGCCTAGTGATTGATTCATATAATATGAAGAGAAAAATCGGCTAAGTCCGAGATTGGGTCTGTCGGAAATACACTATCAAGTTACCACATGAGCAAGCAAGTAACCACATGAAGAGAAAGCCGGCAAAGTCCGGGAATGTTACCACATGAACTGGAAAATGGGCAAAAACCTACCTTCACAGGGAACGTGAATAAGTAAGGCTGTAGACATCGGATCGACAAGCCAAAGACTGATATGGAAAGGAAATGAGTAGTACTAGCTTTCCTGAGAGTTGCAGAGCTTAGACTGCATATGAACGGAAGTTATTAAGCGTCAAAGTCAGAAAAGTTGCCCGAAGGAACACAAGTTCCAACTTAGAGCATGAATACCGCCTAGACGGTAAGAGGTACGGCCAGGCTTAGGAATAAGAAAATGTTGGCCATCATGTTCCCTAACTATCCCCCGAAGACCGTAAAGCAATCCAACATCAACCAAGAAAGTTATAGCCCGATCAAGGAAACACCTACTTTGCACCGATATTGCACCAAATACATGTACCAAGCACCTTCGGTTGCATACCTGCAGGGGCTTACCATAGTAGGCCATGGAAGACCGATATACCGAACATAATCACTTTCTATCTCCTCGGGTGTTGGAGATAGCGCTTTGCGGTATAAGAACGAAAGTTAGACCATATCTTGGTGCATCTTTTTGCCCGAGAACACAAGACCCTATCTACCAAGGCAAGAAAGTTGTGTGGGGACAAAATGTCCAAAAGTGCCCAAAGTGGCACACTTGAACCATATATTCGAGAAAAACACAAGTGTGGGCCCGAGCTAGCAAGTTGAAATGTTCTGACCGTCAGTAGCCCTAGTTGAGGTGCACTTATCATTATATGAGGCCAACGTGCCAGCTAGTCTCTAAAGGGGCGATATGGGTGTTCCAAGGTTTGTACCCAATTGAGGAAAAAACAGGGTAAGGTACGGTGTACCGCGAATAACTCGGGCTATAGATGTCCGATCGATGAGTTTGGCATATGTATGGAAAGGTCTCGACGAGACCTAACTACCCTGAAAGTATGAAGGCAAAGACTTGAATGACCGGGAAGTTATTAAGTGCACAAGGGGTAAAGTTGCACCAAAGTCCATGTTACCCGAAGTGGTACATGAACACCCAATATTCGACCAAAACACAAGTTTAGAGACGAGCTAGCGAGCTACATTGTTCAGACCGTCAGTAGCCCGCATCAAGACACGCATTTCATTATATTGAGCCTAGCCGCTAGCTCGACTCGAAGTCGGTCATATGGTTGGTTGATGGTTTGGACCGACCACGTGGTGTACCAAGGTGATGTACCTTTCATGAATTAAAACTCTGGCTGTATGGCACTGAGCGACAAGCTAAGGTGTGATTTGGAATAGTCTTGAGTGGGACTATTTAGGAAAAATGCGAACAAAAAATCACAAAGTCCTTGGGCGAAGCTATTAGCGAAACATAGAGCAAATTGGTACCAAAAACTATGGAAATGGGACTTGAGTCAAAAATAACCGCAAGTTGGAGAAGAGATAGCAAGCTTGCGTAGAACAATTATATTTGGTGCATGGTATCACCAACAAAAAAGTATATGGGGCCAAGGTGCTGGCTGGCCTCCAAAGTGGAGATATGGGCGATCCAAAGTTTGTACCCAAGTACGAACAAGTATGGAAAAAACAGGGTAAGGTACCAAGTACCATTAATAACTTCGGCTGTAGATGGCCGAGCGAGGCAAACGGCTCACCGTTGGAAAGGTCTTGGGGAGACCTATCTACCCTGAAAGTTTCATGAGGCTGAGTTGAAAGACCACGGAGATATTAGGTGATGATGGTCCAATTCGGGGACCAAGTCGCAGGAAATGGCGCTTGACCAAAATCACCCTTGGAAGGTGAATACCGGCTTACCGGTAAGAGATAGCGACTTGGCGTAGAATATTCATAAGTTGGGCGTGTAGAGACGCAACTTTTATTATATGGGGCCAACCCGGTCAGGGTGCTCCAAGTCGGTCGTTTGGTTGGTTTATGGTTTGGGCCGACCACGTGGTGTGCCAAGTTGAGGTACCTTTCATGAATTATAACTTGGTCAGTTTGCCACCGAGCGACAAGCTGCGGTGTGTTTTGGAATGGTCTTGAGTGGGACTATCAAGGAAAAATACCAATCGAAAATCAGCTTGTCCATGGCCGAAGCTATTAGTGAAACATATAGCAAAATGGGTCCAAAAACGAATGAAATGAGACTTGGACCAAGAATAACGGCAAGTTGGAGAAGAGATAGCAAGTTGGCGTAGAACAATTATATTTGGTGCATGGCATGACCAACAAAAAAGTATATGGGGCCAAGGTGCTGGCTGGCCTCCAAAGTGGAGATATGGGCGATCCAAAGTTTGTACCCAAGTACGAACAAGTATGGAAAAAACAGGGTAAGGTACCAAGTACCATTAATAACTTCGGCTGTAGATGGCCGAGCGAGGCAAACGGCTCACTGTTGGAAAGGTCTCGGGGAGACCTATCTACCCTGAAAGTTTCATGAGGCTGAATTTAAAGACCACGGAGATATTAGGTGATGATGGTCGTATTCGGGGACCAAGTCGCAGGAAATGGCACTTGACCAAAATCCCCCTTGGAAGGTGAATACCGGCTTACCGGTAAGAGATAGCGACTTGGCGTGGAATAATCATAAGTTGGGCGTGTAGAGACGCAACTTTCATTATATGGGGCCAACCCGGTCAGGGTGCTCCAAGTCGGTCGTTTGGTCGGTTTATGGTTTGGGCCGACCACGTGGTGTACCAAATTGAGGTACCTTTCATGAATTATAACTCGGTCAGTTTGCCACCGAGCGACAAGTTGCGGTGTGTTTTGGAATGGTCTTGAGTGGAACTATCAAGGAAAAATACAAACAGAAAATCAGCTTGTCCATGGCCGAAGCTATTAGTGAAACATATAGCAAAATGGGTCCAAAAACGAATGAAATGAGACTTGGACCAAGAATAACGGCAAGTTGGAGAAGAGATAGCAAGTTGGCGTAGAACAATTATATTTGGTGCATGGTATGACCAACAAAAAAGTATATGGGGCCAAGGTGCTGGCTGGCCTCCAAAGTGGAGATATGGTCGATCCAAAGTTTGTACCCAAGTATGACAAAAACTGGTAGAGGTACCTTTCATGAATTACAGCTCAGGCTGTATGGCACTTAGCGGGACGCTTGGCTCTGGTATGGAATAGCCTTGAGTGGGACTATCAAGGAAAAATACGAACAAAAAATCAGCATGTCCACGGACGAAGGTATTAGCGAAACTTAGAGCGAAATTGCGACCAAGTCGCTGGAAATGGCCCTTGAACCAAGTATACCGTCAAGGCGGTACGAGATAGCGAGTTGACGTGGAACATTTGTAAGTTTGCCTTCACGAGACGAAAGTTTAGTTATATGGGGCCAACCCGCTCAGGGTTGTGCAAGTCGGTCATATGGCTGATCGAAATTTTCGACCAAGTACTGAGAAAACAGGGTAAGGTACCGTGTACCTCGAATAACTTTGGCTGTAGATGTCCGAGCGAAGCAAACGGCATAGCGTTGGAAAGGTCTTGAGGTGCTCTAGGCACCCTGAAAGTATGAGAAGGCTACCTGGAAAACTCGTGGAGATATTAGAGAAACATAGGGCCCAAAAGATACCAAGTCGCAGGAAATGGGCCCTCCAAGAACACCCTAAAATCCCAATTACGGCTAAGTTGCAGGCCAGCTAGCGAAGTGAAATGTTCTAGGCATAACTAGAACACGTTAAGGCGCAACTTTTTGAATAAGAACTTTTTTCGATATCTGGCCCCCAAAGGGGGGATATGGTCGATCCAAAGATTTTTCCAAGTTTCGGTACTTTTTACGGTATCGCTCATAGCTCCGGCTGTACGCAAGCAAATGACAACCTAAGACATGATTTGGAAAGGTATTGAGTAGTACTATTTTACGTTAGAACACAGCGAAGCGCTATCGGTTCATGGCAAGGCCGATATAAGCAGTCAAAGATGAAAAATGTTGACAAAATGAACAAAAATTACCTTGGTACGCGAATAGCGGCCAGGGATGAAGAGGTACGAAGGTGGTGTAGAAGAATTATAATTAGGGCTTGGTACGCTCTAAAAGTTTGCCGAAGACCGCAAAGCGCTCAGACCCATAGAAAGTGGCCATTTGGGCCGAACAGTGCGTGCAAAGAGGTGAAAATGCAAAAATTGCACTTTGGGGGGCGATTTGCGGGGGGAAGGAGGGGTCGGAGGGCAAAATGTCCCTTGATCAAAAAGTCTTATCTCGTCGAGATCTACAACATTGCCGAAGACCGCAAAGCGCTAGCTCGCAATCGAAAAATCGAGAATTTGAAAATTTTCTAAGTCTTGGGCTCCCTAAGGAAAAGTTTCAAAAATCACGTTTGTCCCCAATTTTGAAGGGGAAGGAGTCGGTTCCGGGGCATGGTGTCTTCGGCAAAAAGTCTTATCTTTTTGCGTACTTTCGACTAGTTCAATAAAAATTTTTGACCCAAAATTTGTTCGGCGGACCCCTAGGTCGAAAAACCCGAAAAAAGTCGAAAAAAGTCGAAAATGTCGAAAAATGAGAAAACCTCATATTCGGACTCTACACGAGCCCCAGATATTGAAAAGTGAAATCCGCGGTCGATTTGGAACAAAAAATTTACCTAGGCAAAGTTGTATGGAGGTAGGGACCCCTGAGAAAAAAGTTTGGTCCCGAGGCTCCTTGGACCACCAAGTCCCTAGGTCGGACCAAAATCGGAAAAAATCCGACCAAAGTCGAAAGTGTCGAAAATTTTAAAAAACCCCTTTTGGGGCCCTATGGCCTCCCTAGATAATGAAAAGTGAGGTCCGCGGCCGATCCGGAAGAAAAACTTGACCTAGGGAAACTTGTATGACGGTGGGGACCCAAAAAAATTTCGATGAGTGTAGTTTAGACAGGCCGGAAAATGTATCGGTGGTCCGTATCAAGGGACGTCTTTTAGTTCCATGGGGTGGTGGTCGTCGAACAAAGTCGCCTAGGTCGACCACCAGAAAGACCAGTCGTGTTGTAATGGATGTTTTGACCACTTTACTAGGGAAACCTAGTAGGTCGAAGCAAATTTGGGGTTCGAGATGAGTTGGTGAAAGTTGGTCCAACCTAGGTGTGCTTGGTGGAGGTTGACCATGAAAGTAGAGCATGATAGGAATGACCATAACTTTGGTTCTAGATGTCGGATCGGTACACTTGAGGCAGTTTTGGAAAGGTGAAGGCCTGCTCTAGCTATGTTTCCTACCAAGCTGAGCGCCTACTAGTGACCCGGAGGAGGTATTAAGGGTCAAAGGCAAAAAGGGGTACCCTAAAGTGCATGTGACCAAGAAAATGGGAAAAACGGTATCGCCTATAGCTCAGGCTGTATGGCTCGGATCGGAAAGCTTGGATATGCGTTGGAAAGGTCTTGACGAGCGCTAGCTATGTGTCCTACCAAGCGAAGCGCTAGGTGTTGAGCAAGTCGGTCATATTAGAGGGCAAAGGTGAAAAATGGTGGTTTAGAGGCGAAAATTCACCTTATGATCGAAAATAGCGAGCGAACGATAAGAGCTACGAACATGGCGTAGAACAATCATAAGTACGTTACCACAAGACCTAACTTTGGCCAATATAGAGCGAGAAGATCGGAGGTACCCATCAGGGTGATATGGCTGGTTCAAAGTTGGACCAAAACGAGACTTGAGAAATGGGTTGAAACACGGTATCGCGAATAACTCAGGCTGTATGGAACGGATCGACAAGCTAAGATCAGTGTTGGAAAGGTCGAACCGAGCGCTAACTATAATCCCAAACAACCGAAGCGCTAAGTGTTGAGCAAAACTGAGTTATTAAGCGACAAAGTGGAAAAATAATACCAAAATGGCCAAAAATCACACAAGACCAAGAATACCGAGCAGGCGGTAAGAGATAGCGGGTTGACGTAGAATACTTATAAGTTTGCCTCTACGAGACCTAAAAGTCGGCCATAGAAAGCGAGAAGATCGGACCACTCTGGAAGGGTGATACGAGTGGTCAAAAATTGGCAAAAATGAAACATGGCTAAAATGGATTTGACTTGTGCACCGTATAGCTCCGGCTGTATGGCATGGATTGTAAAGCTAGGATATGTTTTGGAAAGGTAACACCCAGCGCTAGATACGACTAGAAGAAAGCAAAGCGCTAACTAGCATGATTTGGAAGTTATTAAGCGACAAAGTCGAAAAATGTTACCAAAATTGAAACTCGAGTACATTGGGCCAAGAAGTACAAGTTGTGAAATTTGGACTTACGAGTAAAATACCGAGCAGGCGGTAAGAGATAGAGACTTGGTGTAGAACAATTATAAGTTGGGCATGTTATAACCTATATTTGGCCCGAACATAGTGTCGAGATCGGTGGTACCCAAAAGGGTGGTACAGGTGTTAGATGGTTTTCCCAGAGCATAAGCTCCACATGATATGGAAAACGGGAAACATCATAACTTCGGCTGTATGGCATGGAATGGAACGAACAAGGTATCGATAGAAAGAGAAAAGGTAGCGCTAACTATATTTCCTTCCAAGCAAAGCGCTAGCATGTGACCGTTCGGGTGTTATTGTGAGTCAAAGTCAGAAACTGTTACCACGAGAGGCGAAAATCCGACTAAGTCCAAAAATACCGGGCTGGCGGTAAGAGATACGGCTTGGCCGTAGAACATTTATAAGTTGGCCAAGACAAGACCTAAGTTTCGTCCATAGACGACAAGAAGATCGAAGATACCTGAAGGTGAGATATGGGCGTCCCAAAGTGGGCCTTTGAAAAAGTGACAAACTTCCCTTATAACAGCATACACCAAATATCTCTGGCTCTATGGCACCGAATAAGAAGTTGAGCTCAGCGATAGAAAGGTGATAGTCAGCGCTAAATATCATTGGAACAGAGTGAAGCGCTAAAGGGAAAGGATCTTGGTGATATAAGGTGACAAAGTCGAGAAAAGTTGCCTCAAAATCATGAAAAATGTGAAAAAATGGCTAAGTCCCGGGTGCCTTAAGGGCAGGTTGATCGAATGTACCGAGCTGGCGGTACGAGATAGAGACTTGGTGTAGAACAATTATATGTTTGGCATGGCAAGACCTACAGTTGGCCAATACAAAGTGAGAAGATCAAAGAAACCCGTAAGGGTGATATTGGTGTCCAAAGGTAAAAAGCACTAAGTCTTGGGAAACTTATATGAAGAAAAAGGACCCTGATGGGTCATATGGAATTGATCGAAAAATCGGCTAAGTCCCAAAATGGGGATGTCAGAACTACACTCATGTGTTACCACATCAAGCAAGGCAAACTTATATGAAGGAAAGGACCCTGATGGGTCATATGGAATTGATCGAAAAATCGGCTAAGTCCCAAAATGGGGATGTCAGAACTACACTCAAATGTTACCACACCAAGCAAGGCAAACTTATATGAAGCAAAGGACCCTGATGGGTCATATGGTATTTTACGAAAAATCGGCTAAGTCCCAAAATGGGGATGTCAGAACTACACTCAAATGTTACCACACCAAGCAAGGCAAACTTATATGAAGCAAAGGACCCTGATGGGTCATATGGTATTGATCGAAAAATCGGCTAAGTCCCAAAATGGGGATGTCAGAACTACACTCAAATGTTACCACACCAAGCAAGGCAAACTTATATGAAGGCAAGGACCCTGATGGGTCATATGGTATTTTACGAAAAATCGGCTAAGTCCCAAAATGGGGATGTCAGAACTACACTCAAATGTTACCACACCAAGCAAGGCAAACTTATATGAAGCAAAGGACCCTGATGGGTCATATGGTATTTTACGAAAAATCGGCTAAGTCCCAAAATGGGGATGTCAGAACTACACTCAAATGTTACCACACCAAGCAAGGCAAACTTATATGAAGCAAAGGACCCTGATGGGTCATATGGTATTTTACGAAAAATCGGCTAAGTCCCAAAATGGTGATGTCAGAACTACACTCAAATGTTACCACACCAAGCAAGGCAAACTTATATGAAGCAAAGGACCCTGATGGGTCATATGGTATTTTACGAAAAATCGGCTAAGTCCCAAAATGATGATGTCAGAACTACACTCAAATGTTACCACACCAAGCAAGGCAAACTTATATGAAGCAAAGGACCCTGATGGGTCATATGGTATTTTACGAAAAATCGGCTAAGTCCCAAAATGGGGATGTCAGAACTACACTCAAATGTTACCACACCAAGCAAGGCAAACTTATATGAAGCAAAGGACCCTGATGGGTCATATGGTATTGATTGAAAAATCGGCTAAGTCCCAAAATGGGGATGTCAGAACTACACTCAAATGTTACCACACCAAGCAAGGCAAACTTATATGAAGGCAAGGACCCTGATGGGTCATATGGTATTTTACGAAAAATCGGCTAAGTCCCAAAATGGGGATGTCAGAACTACACTCAAATGTTACCACACCAAGCAAGGCAAACTTATATGAAGCAAAGGACCCTGATGGGTCATATGGTATTTTACGAAAAATCGGCTAAGTCCCAAAATGGGGATGTCAGAACTACACTCAAATGTTACCACACCAAGCAAGGCAAACTTATATGAAGCAAAGGACCCATATGGGTCATATGGTATTTTACGAAAAATCGGCTAAGTCCCAAAATGATGATGTCAGAACTACACTCAAATGTTACCATACCAAGCAAGGCAAACTTATATGAAGGAAAGGACCCATATGGGTCATATGGCATTTTACGAAAAATCGGCTAAGTCCCAAAATGAGGATGTCAGAACTACACTAAAAAGTTACCACACCAAGCAAGGCAAAGTACCTAGGTGAACCCTAGGAAGAAACACGGACCAAGTCAGATGGCCTAAGTCAAGAGAACAAGTGACCTAGGCAAAGTTGTATGGCGCTGAGGACCCTGAAAAATCTGGTTAGTGTAGTTTAGACAGGGTAGGTTTTTGGGTCGGCCGAACCCCCTTATTTTGGGTTTTGGCCTCATCAAGAAGCTACACCTAGGCAAACTGCCTAGGGTGAAAGTGCGAAGACCAATCGAATAGTAAGACAAGTTTTGACCGATCGCCCTAGGCAAGCTTGTATGAAGAAAGGGACCCTAACGGTCATATGGAAATACATGAAAAATCGGCTAAGTCCCAAAATTGGGATGTCAGAACTACACTAAAAAGTTTCCACATCAAGCAAGGCAAACTACCTAGGTGAACCCTAGCAAGAAACACGGACCAAGTCAGATGGCCTAAGTCAAGAGTGCAAGTGACCTAGGCAAAGTTGTATGACGGTGAGGACCCTGAAAAATCTGGTTAGTGTAGTTTAGACAGGGGAGGTTTTTGGGTCGGCTGAACCTCCTTATTTTGGGTTTTGACCTCCTCAAGAAGCTACACCTAGGCAAACTGCCTAGGGTGAAAATGCGAAGACCAATCGAATAGTAAGACAAGTTTTGACCGATCGCCCTAGGCAAGCTTGTATGAAGAAAGGGACCCTAACGGTCATATGGAAATACATGAAAAATCGGCTAAGTCCCAAAATTGGGATGTCAGAACTACACTAAAAAGTTTCCACATCAAGCAAGGCAAACTACCTAGGTGAACCCTAGCAAGAAACACGGACCAAGTCAGATGGCCTAAGTCAAGAGTGCAAGTGACCTAGGCAAAGTTGTATGACGGTGAGGACCCTGAAAAATCTGGTTAGTGTAGTTTAGACAGGGGAGGTTTTTGGGTCGGCTGAACCTCCTTATTTTGGGTTTTGACCTCCTCAAGAAGCTACACCTAGGCAAACTGCCTAGGGTGAAAGTGCGAAGACCAATCGAATAGTAAGACAAGTTTTGACCGATCGCCCTAGGCAAGCTTGTATGAAGAAAGGGACCCTATGGGTCATATGGAAATACATGAAAAATCGGCTAAGTCCCAAAATTGGGATGTCTGAACTACACTAAAAAGTTACCACATCAAGCAAGGCAAAGTACCTAGGTGAACCCTAGGAAGAAACACGGACCAAGTCAGATGGCCTAAGTCAAGAGTACAAGTGACCTAGGCAAAGTTGTATGACGGTGAGGACCCTGAAAAATTCGGTTAGTGTAGTTTAGACAGGGTAGGTTTTTGGGTCGGCTGAACCTCCTTATTTTGGGTTTTGACCTCCTCAAGAAGCTACACCTAGGCAAACTGCCTAGGGTGAAAGTGCGAAGACCAATCGAATAGTAAGACAAGTTTTGACCGATCGCCCTAGGCAAGCTTGTATGAAGAAAGGGACCCTATGGGTCATATGGAAATATACGAAAAATCGGCTAAGTCCCAAAATTGGGATGTCTGAACTACACTAAAAAGTTACCACATCAAGCAAGGCAAAGTACCTAGGTGAACCCTAGGAAGAAACACGGACCAAGTCAGATGGCCTAAGTCAAGAGTACAAGTGACCTAGGCAAAGTTGTATGGCGCTGAGGACCCTGAAAAATCGGGTTAGTGTAGTTCAGACAGGGGAGGTTTCTGGGTCGGCTGAACCTCCTTATTTTGGGTTTTGGCCTCCTCAAGAAGACAGACCTAGGCAAACTGCCTAGGGTGAAAGTGCGAAGACCAATCGAATAGTAAGACAAGTTTTGACCGATCGCCCTAGGCAAGCTTGTATGAAGAAAGGGACCCTATGGGTCATATGGAAATACATGAAAAATCGGCTAAGTCCCAAAATTGGGATGTCTGAACTACACTAAAAAGTTACCACATCAAGCAAGGCAAAGTACCTAGGTGAACCCTAGGAAGAAACACGGACCAAGTCGGATGGCCTAAGTCAAGAGTACAAGTGACCTAGGCAAAGTTGTATGGCGCTGAGGACCCTGAAAAATCGGGTTAGTGTAGTTCAGACAGGGGAGGTTTCAGGGTCGGCCGAACCTCCTTATTTCGGGTTTTGGCCTCCTCAAGAAGACAGACCTAGGCGAACTGCCTAGGGTGAAAGTGCGAAGACCAATCGAATAGTAAGACAAGTTTTGACCGATCGCCCTAGGCAAGCTTGTATGAAGAAAGGGACCCTATGGGTCATATGGAAATATACGAAAAATCGGCTAAGTCCCGAAATTGGGATGTCTGAACTACACTAAAAAGTTACCACATCAAGCAAGGCAAAGTACCTAGGTGAACCCTAGGAAGAAACACGGACCAAGTCAGATGGCCTAAGTCAAGAGTACAAGTGACCTAGGCAAAGTTGTATGGCGCTAAGGACCATGAAAAATCGGGTTAGTGTAGTTAAGACAGGGGAGGTTTCAGGGTCGGCTGGACCTCCTTATTTCGGGTTTTGGCCTCCTCAAGAAGACAGACCTAGGCGAACTGCCTAGGGTGAAAGTGCGAAGACCAATCGAATAGTAAGACAAGTTTTGACCGATCGCCCTAGGCAAGCTTGTATGAAGAAAGGGACCCTATGGGTCATATGGAAATACATGAAAAATCGGCTAAGTCCCAAAATTAGGATGTCTGAACTACACTAAAAAGTTACCACATCAAGCAAGGCAAAGTACCTAGGTGAACCCTAGGAAGAAACACGGACCAAGTCGGATGGCCTAAGTCAAGAGTACAAGTGACCTAGGCAAAGTTGTATGGCGCTGAGGACCCTGAAAAATCGGGTTAGTGTAGTTCAGACAGGGGAGGTTTCAGGGTCGGCCGAACCTCCTTATTTCGGGTTTTGGCCTCCTCAAGAAGACAGACCTAGGCGAACTGCCTAGGGTGAAAGTGCGAAGACCAATCGAATAGTAAGACAAGTTTTGACCGATCGCCCTAGGCAAGCTTGTATGAAGAAAGGGACCCTATGGGTCATATGGAAATATACGAAAAATCGGCTAAGTCCCAAAATTGGGATGTCAGAACTACACTATAAAGTTACCACATTAGCAAGGCAGACTTGTATGAAGATCGGGACCCTGGTGAAAGTAGCAAATATCCCAAACCGAACATGAATATTATACACACAAGAGTACGAACATAAAGGAACACGGACCAAGCGTACCGAGAGAATCGGTACTATAGAACCCTCGTGGTTCTACACAAAGACTTTATGTTAGGGGTTCAAGCCCCATAGTACTCAAACGGTGACAGTAGCAAATATCCCAAAACGAACGTGAATCTTATTCACAAGAGTACGAACATAAAGGAACACGGACCAAGCGTACCGAGAAAATCGGTACTATAGAGCCCTCGTGGTTCTACACAAAGACTTTATGTTCGGGGTTCACACCCCAAATCGAACGTGGAATTTACTTTCTGATGGTCATGCGGTCGTCCAAAGGGGTCTAGTATCCTGGGATGACAAGCATCACGGGCACAGCTCGTATCAAAACAGTCGAAGAGGCCCGCGAAAGCTTGCTTTCCATGGCTATGCGATGCACAAATTGAGTTTACTCACCGTAGTATAAAACGAACGAACCGAACCTATCCGAGTAGGGATAATGGGCGCAGTAACATACTTCTGTGACCCAGCGAGAGTTGAACGAGGTGACATGAACTGTCAGTGGCTTATATCAGATGGGATACATACATGAGATTGCTTTCAAATCTACACTCGAAAACCTAACCAAGTAAAAGCGAACGTGGGGAGGATTCGAAACCGGTAACGAAATCTTAAGCTGGAAAGAGTCATCACTATGGATACATATTATGCGAAACCAATCAAGTGCTCATTACTGATCCAAAACCGAAGAGCACTAGTGAACACCTTAATCTCACCCTAGTTCACATCCAAGTGATCGACCACGTGTGTGAAGCAAAGACCAATCGAATTCCTGAATGAACCGAACACTATGAACAAATGGCCAAAAACGTTATAACTATCCAAACATACTACTATCTAGCGAAAGTCATCACGATGGAACCATACCATGATCTTTAACCTATAGCGCTCACCATATTCCTACCCAGAGTGCAAGTGAACAGATTGCTCACCCCTACCCAGTTCACAACCACGTGATCGACTAACATACCGAGGTTACCACAAGTCAAAGTTATACGTTTACAAGCGCAAGACCAATCGAAAACCCCGAAAGCAATCTCGACCCAAAATGTATTATCCGTGAGTGTAGTCGAGTCTCGTACTCGTCATCTGTAATCGTCGGATAGAATATCCAGTACACGGTTGTCTTTCCAAATGAAATCTACATACAGAACTCGCTCTTGGCAAATGGGTGGCATTGGCGCAATCAGGAGCGAGTTCCCGTCCGGGTGCCAAGTGATTGGCAAATGTCTGGGGGAAAGCAACCATATGTTGATTTGTCTGTTAGTGTACTGGGTGTTTGAGGTATGTAGTATCCACGCTTGGTTGGGTGTGTCAGAGGACCGTGAATGCGTTCGCAACCCCAATTGGGGTACATCGGGAATGATTTTGTGGAACCGATGTGCCCGGCACACACTAAGTTTTGTTGCAAGTTAATAGTGTGCCATGTCCGGGGGGGTTGTGATTAAACTCTGGTGAATTGCGTACTGTGGTGATTGGGGTATGAAAGCCCCGCAGTTGCAATGATCGGACGCGCCTAGCGTGTCCTTTAGTTGATGGTAGGGAAATGAAGGCCCTTGTCAGCTCACCTAAGTATTCATGGAAGTTTGGCATAAGGTCGCTGTGGTAGGGGTATGAAGGCCCCGTCAGCGCATGCACAATCGGGCGCACGAGCGCTTAGCGGAGTCGAATGCCGCTCAAGTGCCTGTCCGGTGCATCGGGTGTGTGTGTGATACGAGGGCAATGAGGTTCGCACGGGGGCTCGCCTCCCGTGTGCTACCGGACTTGACAACATATAGAACGTGGTGTTTGCTCCTCCGGGTGCAATGGGACAATGAACATTCGAACGCAAAGTCGGAATTCTGGTTGATCCTACCAGTAATATACGCTCGTCTCAAAGGTTAAGCCATGCATGTCTAAGTACAAACAGATTTAATGTGAAACCGCATAAGGCTCAGTATAACAGCTATAATTTACGAGATCATCAACCTAGTTACTTGGATAACTGTGGAAAATCTAGAGCTAATACATGCAACATGCCAGGACCCTCGCGGGAACTGGTGCACTTATTAGTCAAACCAATCGCGGGTTCTCCGTGTCATTGAGTTGAAGTCTGGATAATGATGCTGATCGTATGGTCTCGCACCGACGACAGATCTCGCAAATATCTGCCCTATCAACTATGGATGGTAGTATAGAGGACTACCATGGTTGCAACGGGTAACGGGGAATCAGGGTTCGATTCCGGAGAGGGAGCCTGAGAAATGGCTACCACATCCAAGGAAGGCAGCAGGCGCGTAAATTACCCAATCCCGGGACGGGGAGGTAGTGACGAGAAATAACAATATGAAACTCTTTAATGATGTTTCATAATTGGAATGAGTAGAGCATAAATCCTTCTACGAGGATCAAGTGGAGGGCAAGTCTGGTGCCAGCAGCCGCGGTAATTCCAGCTCCACTAGCGTATATTAAAATTGTTGCGGTTAAAACGTTCGAAGTTGATACTTGTCCAACACAGTCCGGCTCCGCCGACCCGGTCAACCCGTGGATGGAATACGACCTTGGTCTAATCTTTCATTGGTTTGTACTCAGACCGGAGGTAATGATTAACAGAAGTAGTTGGGGACACTAGTATTACGGCGCGAGAGGTGAAATTCGTAGACCGTCGTAAGACTAACTAAAGCGAAGGCATTTGTCAAGGATGCTTTCTTTAATCAAGAACGAAAGTTAGAGGATCGAAGGCGATTAGATACCGCCCTAGTTCTAACCGTAAACGATGCCAACTAGCAATTGGGAGACGCTACAACCAGGTGCTCTCAGTAGCTTCCGGGAAACCAAAGTCAGGTTCCGGGGGAAGTATGGTTGCAAAGTTGAAACTTAAAGGAATTGACGGAAGGGCACCACAATGAAATGGAGCTTGCGGTTCAATTTGACTCAACACGGGAAAACTTACCAGGTCCGAACTTATGGAGGTGAGACAGATTAATAGCTCTTTCTCAAATTTAAGGGTAGTGGTGCATGGCCGTTCTTAGTTCGTGGATTGATTTGTCTGGTTAATTCCGATAACGAACGTGACTCACATATGCTAACTAGAACGCAGTCAGCGTTAATGCGTCGATGCCGATTGGAACGGGTTAGGACCTTTCGGTGGAGTATGACCTGACACCTTCGCTGTTCGTGTGCGCAAGTGCACTTACGGTACGCTGCTTAGCAGGACAATTTGTGTTTAGCAAAATGAGATCGAGCGATAACAGGTCCGTGATGCCCTTAGATGTTCTGGGCTACACGCGTGCTACAATGTGGGTAGCAGCGTGTCTCCTATTCCGAGAGGAACGGGAAATCACTCAAATACTCACTTAGTAGGGATTATGGATTGCAATGGTCCATATGAACTCGGAACTTCTAGTAAGTGCTGGTCATCAGCCAGCGTTGAATACGTCCCTGCCCTTTGTACACACCGCCCGTCGCTACTACCGATGGATTATTTAGTGAGGTCTTTGGAGATGATCGTTCGCTGGATCCTCGTGAACCGCGTCTGCTTTATCGAAGTTGACCGAACTTGATGATTTAGAGGAAGTAAAAGTCGTAACAAGGTTTCCGTAGGTGAACCTGCGGAAGGATCATTAGTGGCCAAGTGATCCTTCCAGAAGTCCGAACCTGCGGGTTGAGACTTCGGCACAAGTTGCCATATGATAATTGACGAAACACTATAGAAGTCCGAACCTGCGGGTTGAGACTTAGGCACAAGTTGCCATATGAACATTGACGAAACACTATGAAGTCCGAACCTGCGGGTTGAGACTTAGGCACAAGTTGCCTTATACATGACTTCGAACAAATACACAAGTCCGAACCTGCGGGTTGAGACTTAGGCACAAGTTGCCTTATACATGACTTCGAACAAATACACAAGTCCGAACCTGCGGGTTGAGACTTAGGCACAAGTTGCCATATGAAAGTTGACGAAACACTAACAAGTCCGAACCTGCGGGTTGAGACTTAGGCACACGTTGCCTTATACATGACTTCGAACAAATACACAAGTCCGAACCTGCGGGTTGAGACTTAGGCACAAGTTGCCTTATACATACATTGGCCAAATAAACAGAAGTCCGAACCTGCGGGTTGAGACTTAGGCACAAGTTGCCATATTATATTCGATCAAACACTAAGTAGTCCGAACCTGCGGGTTGAGACTCAAGACCGTAACAAGATGTCACTATACAAGTCCGAACCTAAGGGTTGAGACTTAATGCGATCTAGATACCAAGTTGACATCCAATACCTGTTGAGCAAAACCAAAGATTCCCTGTTCTCGAATGATTACACTATATAACAGGGAATCTTGAAGAAATCAAGCAAGCGTGAAACAAAGTCATCACTTGGGCATGCTCGATAGCCAACCACATGACCTTAACCTAAGAGAGCATGCAAACCACATGATACCTATAAACGATTAACCCGCCCTAGTTCAATCGTTCACCAAGTGATGACTTCAGTATGGCTAAGAGAAAAACTTTTAAATGGGAAAAACTCTAAGTCCGAACCTCCGGGTTGAGACTTCCGCGTCGGAGGTGGGCGCACCTCCTATCCGAAAGATGATGAATCAGGGGTGTTCGGTCAGCAATGGTCGGATACCCCGTCGTAGTCCAACTATGACAATCAAGGTCAAGACCTCCGGGTTGAGACTTTCCGCGAGTACAAGCATAAAGGAACACGGACCAAGCCGTACCGAGAGAATCGGTACTAGAGCCCTCGTGGTTCTACATTGAGAGAGCCCTCGTGGTTCTCATTAGGGGCTTTATGCAAGTCGTACTCAATACTGTGGTGTGAAGTATAAAGTAGTCCTCGCCTGGTCCACGCTGCTTCGGCGGTCCTGGGTAAGATAGTTAATTCTAGCTTGCCCTATAGTGGAATGAGGACACTTAATGCTTCGTCTTTTAGCGGCGGCTAGACTCCTCCTCACGGGGAACGAGTTGACGCACACAGCGGCGGCTTACGCACTATGGCAATCATGGATGCCTGAAGATTCCGTGAAGTTCTCCCCTGGTCCACGCTGCCTCGGCAGTCCTGGGTAAAATGGAATATTTCCAGCTTGCCCTATAGTGGAAGAGGACTATCCAACAATACAAAGTCAAGACCTCCGGGTTGAGACTTTCCGCGTCGGTGGTGTCGCGCACCGCCTATCCGAAAGATGGTGTAACAGGGGTGTTCGATCAGCAATGGTCGGATGCCCCGTCATAGTCCAACTATGACAACCAAAGTCAAGACCTCCGGGTTGAGACTTTCCGCGTCCGGAGGTACGCGTACCGCCTACCCGAAAGATGGTGTGCTTCTGGGGTATTCGATGAGTCGGATACCCCGTCGTAGTCCAACTATGACAATACAAAGTCAAGACCTCCGGGTTGAGACTTCCGCGTCGGAGGTGCGCGCACCGCCTACCCGAAAGATGGTGAATCAGGGATGTTCGATCAGCAATGGTCGGATGCCCCGTCGTAGTCCAACTATGACAATCAAAGTCAAGACCTCCGGGTTGAGACTTCCGCGTCCGGAGGTACGCGTACCGCCTACCCGAAAGATGGTGAATCAGGGGTGTTCGATCAGCAATGGTCGGATGCCCCGTCGTAGTCCAACTATGACAATACAAAGTCAAGACCTCCGGGTTGAGACTTTTCGCGAGTACAAGCATAAAGGAACACGGACCAAGCCGTACCGAGAGAATCGGTACTAGAGCCCTCGTGGTTCTACATTGAGAGAGCCCTCGTGGTTCTCATTAGGGGCTTTATGCAAGTCGTACTCAATACTGTGGTGTGAAGTATAAAGTATAGAGTCCTCCACTGGTCCACGCTGCTCCGGCGGTCCTGGGTAAGATAGTTCATTCTAGCTTGCCCTATGTGGAAGAGGACTCAATACCCTACCTGTTGAGCTTGAAACAAAGTCATCACTTGGGCATGCTCATATTGCCATACACAATTACATTATATTCGAATGAGCATGCAAGCGACCCTATATAGACCGAACCAAAACGATAGATACCGCCGTAGTTCACCCCCACCAAGTGATGACTTCAGTATGGCTAGTGTGTGAAGTATAAAGTATAGTCCTCCCCTGGTCCACACTGCTTCGGCGGTCCTGGGTAAGATAGTTAGTTCTAGCTTGCCCTATGTGGAAGAGGACACCATACTTAATACTGTGGTGTTATGAACAAAGTATAGTCCTCCACTGGTCCACGCTGCTCCGGCGGTCCTGGGTAAGATAGTTCATTCTAGCTTGCCCTATGTGGAAGAGGACTCAATACCCTACCTGTTGAGCTTGAAACAAAGTCATCACTTGGGCATGCTCTATAGCCAACCACATGACATTAACCTAAGAGAGCATGCAGCGTATTATCCCAATGCAAAGTAAACGATAGACTCGCCCTAGTTCAGTGCTTCAACCAAGTGATGACTTCAATATGGCTAGTGTGTGAAGTATAAAGTATAGTCCTCCCCTGGTCCACACTGCTTCGGCGGTCCTGGGTAAGATAGTTAATTCTAGCTTGCCCTATGTGGAAGAGGACACCATACTTAATACTGTGGTGTTATGAACAAAGTATAGTCCTCCACTGGTCCACGCTGCTCCGGCGGTCCTGGGTAAGATAGTTCATTCTAGCTTGCCCTATGTGGAAGAGGGCATACAAGACAAAGTATAGTTCTCCCCTGGTCCACGCTGCTCCGGCGGTCCTGGGTAAGATAGTTAATTCTAGCTTGCCCTATGTGGAAGAGAGCATACATGAACCAAGAACGAAGGTTATGATCGAGGAATGATTCGACAACTAACCGATGGTATGAAATGTGAAGAATTCAAGCAAGCACACAATCAAGTCATCACTTGGGCATGCTCGATAGCCAACCCTATGACATTAACCTAGTAGAGCATGCGAAACCCAATATATATACAAGTAATGTAAACGATGCCTCCCTAGTTCAGCGCTTCAACCAAGTGATGACTTCAGAATGGCTAAATCAAATCGGTTCAAAACATACCATCGGTACCCTATTGAAACACACAAGTCGATATCAAACCTCTTAATTGTGTAGTCCTCCACTGGTCCACGCCGCTGCGGCGGTCCTGGGTAAGATAGTTCATTCTAGCTTGCCCTATGTGGAAGAGGGCACATTACTCAATACTGTGGTGTTATGAACAAAGTATAGTCCTCCTCTGGTCCACGCTGCTTCGGCGGTCCTGGGTAAGATAGTTAATTCTAGCTTGCCCTATGTGGAAGAGGGCATACAAGACAAAGTATAGTTCTCCCCTGGTCCACGCTGCTTCGGCGGTCCTGGGTAAGATAGTTAATTCTAGCTTGCCCTATGTGGAAGAGAGCATACATGAACCAAGAACGAAGGTTATGATCGAGGAATGATTCGACAACTAACCGATGGTATGAAATGTGAAGAATTCAAGCAAGCACACAATCAAGTCATCACTTGGGCATGCTCGATAGCCAACCTCATGACATTAACCTAGTAGAGCATGCGAAAACCAATATATATGTAAACGATGCCTCCCTAGTTCAGCGCTTCAACCAAGTGATGACTTCAGAATGGCTAAATCAAATCGGTTCAAACCATACCATCGGTATCCTATTGAAACACACAAGTCGATATCAAACCTCATGATTGTGTAGTCCTCCACTGGTCCACGCCGCTTCGGCCGTCCTGGGTAAAATGGAACATTCCAGCTTGCCCTATGTGGAAGAGGGCACATTACTCAATACTGTGGTGTGAAGTATAAAGTTCAGTTCTCCCCTGGTCCACGCTGCTTCGGCGGTCCTGGGTAAGATAGTTAATTCTAGCTTGCCCTATGTGGAAGAGGACACTTCATACTTCGTCTCTAAGCGGCGGCTTGACTCCTCCCTACGGGGAACGGGTTTACGCGCACAGCGGCGGCTTACGCACTATGGCAGTCATGGATGCCTTACGTTTCTATGAAAAGTGTGTTCCTCCCCTGGTCCACGCTGCTTCGGCAGTCCTGGGTAAGATAGTTAGTTCTAGCTTGCCCTATGTGGAAGAGGACACGTAGACTTACTGTGGTGTGAAGTATAAAGTTCAGTTCTCCCCTGGTCCACGCCGCTTCGGCCGTCCTGGGTAAAATGGATTCATCCAGCTTGCCCTATGTGGAATGAGGACACTTTATGCTTCGTCTCTAAGCGGCGGCTTGCTCCTCCCTACGGGGAACGGGTATACGCGCACAGCGGCGGCTTACGCACTATGGCAGTCATGGATGCCTTACGTTTCTATGAAAAGTGTGTTCCTCCCCTGGTCCACGCTGCTTCGGCAGTCCTGGGTAAGATAGTTAGTTCTAGCTTGCCCTATGTGGAAGAGGACACGAAGACTTACTGTGGTGTGAAGCATAAAGTTCAGTTCTCCCCTGGTCCACGCCGCTTCGGCCGTCCTGGGTAAAATGGATTCATCCAGCTTGCCCTATGTGGAATGAGGACACTTTATGCTTCGTCTCTAAGCGGCGGCTTGCTCCTCCCTACGGGGAACGGGTATACGCGCACAGCGGCGGCTTACGTTATGGCAGTCATGGATGCCTTACGTTTCCATGAAAAGTGTGTTCCTCCCCTGGTCCACGCTGCTTCGGCAGTCCTGGGTAAGATAGTTAGTTCTAGCTTGCCCTATGTGGAAGAGGACACGTAGACTTACTGTGGTGTGAAGTATAAGGTTCAGTTCTCCCCTGGTCCACGCCGCTTCGGCCGTCCTGGGTAAAATGGATTAATCCAGCTTGCCCTATGTGGAATGAGGACACTTTATGCTTCGTCTCTAAGCGGCGGCTTGCTCCTCCCTACGGGGAACGGGTATACGCGCACAGCGGCGGCTTACGCAAGTTAGTCACCCTCGGCAGTGGATCACTCGGCTCATGGATCGATGAAGACCGCAGCTAACTGCGCGTCATAATGTGAACTGCAGGACACATGAACATTGATAAGTTGAACGCATATTGCACGTCGTGGGAACCTACCATGATGTACAGATGACTGAGCGCTTATATTTGAGAAATGTATCGCATACATTTAACTACGCCGTGACACCCGTCACGAGACGTGCACCATGATGTTAACTAGGGTCGCGACGACCCGCTAGCATTAAAGAACCCGTGGTTTACAATATACTGGCATTGGAATTCGAAGTATTTAGAGCGTCCGTGTTCCCGCGTGAGGCGGAAGTACGAGGAGAAGGCGTGCTTGTGGTGTCTGTGGTGGTGTTTACTGATGTCTAGCTTCAGCTTATTTATTTATTTAAATAGAAGCGAAGATGTCAAAGTAGCGTCGAAGCAGCAGCGGTAGCACAAATGATTCAAGTATGGAAGTTGACCAAAGGAACACAAACAAACTAGCGTATGGGCAATGGAAGGTATCAGTGAGTTAAACCACACGCGGGCTAACAGCCCGTTAACCGAGTCCAACGGTACATATTGGACATTGAAACAAAGTAGTCGCAAGCCAGATGTGACGATAACAACCGCAAGGTACATAAGCCTCAGTTCATGTGTGACAACCCCCTGA
>NW_026689741.1:132500-155000 GCF_943734765.1 Anopheles ziemanni | reverse complement strand
TACAATGGCCCTACCGGGCAAACACTTTGGGTTCGCAAGGACTTGGAGTGCCGGGACGGGTTGGCGGATCCAACACTCTGGGTACCTCCGGGTACTTGGGGTTGGTTGAGGACTTGGTGAACAAACACTTGATATACACTCTCCGGATGTACTTCGGGTATCGCCTGTTGTCCGAGACCACTTGCATGGTTAGCAAGCGTTGTGGTCTAATGGCCCTACCGGGCAAACACTTTGGGTTCGCGAGGACTTAGAGTGCTGGTAGTGGTTGGCGGACCCAACACTCTGGGTACCTCCGGGTACTTGGGGTTGGTTGAGGACTTGGTGAACAAACACTTGATATACACTCTTCGGATGTACTTCGGGTATCGCCTGTTGTCCGAGACCACTTGCATGGTTAGCAAGCGTTGTGGTCTAATGGCCCTACCGGGCAAATACTTTGGGTTCGCGAGGACTTAGAGTGCTGGTAGTGGTTGGCGGACCCAACACTCTGGGTACCTCCGGGTACTTGGGGTTGGTTGAGAACTTGGTGAAGATACCCCTGTCACCTTGTTCGAGGCCACTTGCATGGTAGCAAGCGTTGTGATACAATGGCCCTACCGGGCAAACACTTTGGGTTCGCCAGGACTTGGAGTGCCGGGACGGGTTGGCGGATCCAACACTCTGGGTACCTCCGGGTACTTGGGGTTGGTTGAGGACTTGGTGAGCAAACACTTGATATACGTTCTTCGGATGTACTTCGGGTGTCACCTGTTGTCCGAGGCCACTTGCATGGTCAACGGTTGAGGTGGTGATGGCGGGTCGGTGCTGTAGGGTGCCGGCCTGTTGGCTGCCTTGGCCGGGTTGGTTGGTTAACACTTGATTGAGCTTGCACCCGAGGGTAATGGCACTTGAAGGTGGGTACCGGCCGGCTGACCTGGTGTGATGGTTGGTTGGTGAACACTTGGCGGTACTTGCACTTGGCTGTGCTTGGACTTGAAGGTGGGATCCGGCTGGCCTAGGCCATTGGTGGTTGGTTGGTTGGTTAGCCCTTAGCTGGGCTGGCTGGCTGGCTGGCCATCGGTGGTGTGGTGTGTTGGGCGGTTGGTGAACACTTGGCGGTACTTGCACTTGGCTGTGCTTGGACTTGAAGGTGGGATCCGGCTGGCCTAGGCCATTGGTGGTTGGTTGGTGGGTTAGCCCTTAGTTGGGCTGGCTGGCTGGCTGTCCATCGGTGGTGTGGTGTGGTGTGGTGTGTGGAGTCGAGCATCGCGCGCCGTTGCCTTCTTCGGAGTGTTGTAGGTACGCAAGTGCTTGCAATGCAAAGAGGTTGGTGATGGAGTGACATTGCCTTCACCATGGAGTTGCGGGTACTTAGGTACTTGCAAGGAGATGGTGGTATGGTGGTGTTGCGTGTGTGGTGTTCGATTAGAAAGATATAATTTCTAAGTCCGGATTAGTGCTGTCAGTGGGGCCGCCGCTAACAGGTCCTGCACGGCCACCGTGGGGCTTGACTTGGCGCTATTCCGGACTTGGGGCGATCACGATGTCCCCGTGCGGGACTTAGAAGATGGAAGAACACAAGTACCCTTATCCCATGACTTGTGAGCGATTGGCATACGTTACCACATGAAGAGAAAAATTGGCTAAGTCCCGGATCCATATTATATGAAGAGAAAAATCGGCTAAGTCCCGGATCCATATTATATGAAGAGAAAAATTGGCTAAGTCCCGGATCCATATTATATGAAGAGAAATATCGGCTAAGTCCAGGATCCATATATAATAACCTAATAATCGGCTAAGTCCCGGATCCATATCATATGAAGAGAAAAATCGGCTAAGTCCAGGATCCATATATAATAACCTAATAATCGGCTAAGTCCAGGATCCATATATAATAACCTAATAACAGGCTAAGTCCAGGATCCATATTATATGAAGAGAAAAATCGGCTAAGTCCGAGATTGGGTCTGTCAGACATACACTTTCAAGATACCACACAAGCAAGCAAGATGGCCTAGTGATGGAACCATATAATATGAAGAGAAAAATCGGCTAAGTCCGAGATTGGGTCTGTCGGAAATACACTATCAAGTTACCACACAAGCAAGCAAGATGGCCTAATGATGGATCCATATGATATGAAGAGAAAAATCGGCTAAGTCCAGGATCCATATAATATGAAGAGAAAAATCGGCTAAGTCCCAGATTGGGTCTGTCAGAAATACACTTCCAAGTTACCACACAAGCAAGCAAGATGGCCTAGTGATGGATCCATATGATATGAAGAGAAAAATCGGCTAAGTCCAGGATCCATATAATATGAAGAGAAAAATCGGCTAAGTCCCAGATTGGGTCTGTCAGAAATACACTTCCAAGTTACCACACAAGCAAGCAAGATGGCCTAGTGATGGATCCATATGATATGAAGAGAAAAATCGGCTAAGTCCAGGATCCATATAATATGAAGAGAAAAATCGGCTAAGTCCCAGATTGGGTCTGTCAGAAATACACTTCCAAGTTACCACACAAGCAAGCAAGATGGCCTAGTGATGGATCCATATGATATGAAGAGAAAAATCGGCTAAGTCCCAGATTGGGTCTGTCAGAAATACACTTCCAAGTTACCACACAAGCAAGCAAGATGGCCTAGTGATGGATCCATATGATATGAAGAGAAAAATCGGCTAAGTCCAGGATCCATATAATATGAAGAGAAAAATCGGCTAAGTCCCAGATTGGGTCTGTCAGAAATACACTTCCAAGTTACCACACAAGCAAGCAAGATGGCCTAGTGATGGATCCATATGATATGAAGAGAAAAATCGGCTAAGTCCCAGATTGGGTCTGTCAGACATACACTATCAAGTTACCACACAAGCAAGCAAGATGGCCTAGTGATGGATCCATATGATATGAAGAGAAAAATCGGCTAAGTCCAGGATCCATATAATATGAAGAGAAAAATCGGCTAAGTCCCAGATTGGGTCTGTCAGAAATACACTTCCAAGTTACCACACAAGCAAGCAAGATGGCCTAGTGATGGATCCATATGATATGAAGAGAAAAATCGGCTAAGTCCAGGATCCATATAATATGAAGAGAAAAATCGGCTAAGTCCCAGATTGGGTCTGTCAGAAATACACTTCCAAGTTACCACACAAGCAAGCAAGATGGCCTAGTGATGGATCCATATGATATGAAGAGAAAAATCGGCTAAGTCCCAGATTGGGTCTGTCAGACATACACTATCAAGTTACCACACAAGCAAGCAAGATGGCCTAGTGATGGATCCATATGATATGAAGAGAAAAATCGGCTAAGTCCCAGATTGGGTCTGTCAGAAATACACTTCCAAGTTACCACATGAGCAAGCAAGATGGCCTAGTGATGGATCCATATAATATGCAGAGAAAAATCGGCTAAGTCCCAGATTGGGTCTGTCAGAAATACACTTCCAAGTTACCACATGAGCAAGCAAGTTACCACATGAAGAGAAAGCCGGCAAAGTCTGGGAATGTTACCACATGAACTGGAAAATGGGCAAAAACCTACATTCACAGGGAACGTGAATAAGTAAGGCTGTAGACATCGGATCGACAAGCCAAAGACTGATATGGAAAGGAAATGAGTAGTACTAGCTTTCCTGAGAGTTGCAGAGCTTAGACTGCATATGAACGAAAGTTATTAAGCGTCAAAGTCAGAGAAGTTACCCAAAGGAACACAAGTTCCAACTTAGAGCATGTATACCGCCTAGACGGTAAGAGGTACGGCCAGGCTGAGGAATAAGGAAATGTTGGCCAACATGTTCCCTAACTATCCCCCGAAGACCGCAAAGCAATCCAACATCAACCAAGAAAGTTATAGCCCGATCAAGGAAACACCTACTTTGCACCGATATTGCACCAAATACATGTACCAAGCACCTTCGGTTGCATACCTGCAGGGGTTTACCATAGTAGGCCATGGAAGACCGATATACCGAACATAATCACTTTCTATCTCCTCGGGTGTTTGAGATAGCGCTTTGCGGTACAAGAACGAAAGTTAGACTTTATCTTGGTGCATCTTTTTGCCCAAGATCACAAGACCCTATCTACCAAGGCAAGAAAGTTGTGTGGGGACAAAATGTCCAAAAGTGCCCAAAGTGGCACACTTGAACCATATATTCGAGAAAAACACAAGTGTGGGCCCGAGCTAGCAAGTTGAAATGTTCTGACCGTCAGTAGCCCTAGTTGAGGTGCACTTATCATTATATGAGGCCAACGTGCCAGCTAGTCTCTAAAGGGGCGATATGGGTGTTCCAAGGTTTGTACCCAATTGAGGAAAAAACAGGGTAAGGTACGGTGTACCGCGAATAACTCGGGCTATAGATGTCCGATCGATGAGTTTGGCATATGTATGGAAAGGTCTCGACGAGACCTAACTACCCTGAAAGTATGAAGGCAAAGACTTGAATGACCGGGAAGTTATTAAGTGCACAAGTGGTAAAGTTGCACCAAAGTCCATGTTACCCGAAGTGGTACATGAACACCCAATATTCGACCAAAACACAAGTTTAGAGACGAGCTAGCGAGCTACATTGTTCAGACCGTCAGTAGCCCGCGTCAAGACACGCATTTCATTATATTGAGCCTAGCCGCTAGCTCGACTCGAAGTCGGTCATATGGTTGGTTGATGGTTTGGACCGACCACGTGGTGTACCAAGGTGATGTACCTTTCATGAATTAAAACTCTGGCTGTATGGCACTGAGCGACAAGCTAAGGTGTGATTTGGAATAGTCTTGAGTGGGACTATTTAGGAAAAATGCGAACAAAAAATCACAAAGTCCTTGGGCGAAGCTATTAGCGAAACATAGAGCAAATTGGTACCAAAAACTATGGAAATGGGACTTGAGTCAAAAATAACCGCAAGTTGGAGAAGAGATAGCAAGCTTGCGTAGAACAATTATATTTGGTGCATGGTATCACCAACAAAAAAGTATATGGGGCCAAGGTGCTGGCTGGCCTCCAAAGTGGAGATATGGGCGATCCAAAGTTTGTACCCAAGTACGAACAAGTATGGAAAAAACAGGGTAAGGTACCAAGTACCATTAATAACTTCGGCTGTAGATGGCCGAGCGAGGCAAACGGCTCACCGTTGGAAAGGTCTTGGGGAGACCTATCTACCCTGAAAGTTTCATGAGGCTGAGTTGAAAGACCACGGAGATATTAGGTGATGATGGTCCAATTCGGGGACCAAGTCGCAGGAAATGGCGCTTGACCAAAATCACCCTTGGAAGGTGAATACCGGCTTACCGGTAAGAGATAGCGACTTGGCGTAGAATATTCATAAGTTGGGCGTGTAGAGACGCAACTTTTATTATATGGGGCCAACCCGGTCAGGGTGCTCCAAGTCGGTCGTTTGGTTGGTTTATGGTTTGGGCCGACCACGTGGTGTGCCAAGTTGAGGTACCTTTCATGAATTATAACTTGGTCAGTTTGCCACCGAGCGACAAGCTGCGGTGTGTTTTGGAATGGTCTTGAGTGGGACTATCAAGGAAAAATACCAATCGAAAATCAGCTTGTCCATGGCCGAAGCTATTAGTGAAACATATAGCAAAATGGGTCCAAAAACGAATGAAATGGGAATTGGACCAAGAATAACGGCAAGTTGGAGAAGAGATAGCAAGTTGGCGTAGAACAATTATATTTGGTGCATGGCATGACCAACAAAAAAGTATATGGGGCCAAGGTGCTAGCTGGCCTCCAAAGTGGAGATATGGGCGATCCAAAGTTTGTACCCAAGTACGAACAAGTATGGAAAAAACAGGGTAAGGTACCAAGTACCATTAATAACTTCGGCTGTAGATGGCCGAGCGAGGCAAACGGCTCACCGTTGGAAAGGTCTTGGGGAGACCTATCTACCCTGAAAGTTTTATGAGGCTGAGTTGAAAGACCACGGAGATATTAGGTGATGATGGTCCAATTCGGGGACCAAGTCGCAGGAAATGGCACTTGACCAAAATCACCCTTGGAAGGTGAATACCGGCTTACCGGTAAGAGATAGCGACTTGGCGTAGAATATTCATAAGTTGTGCGTGTAGAGACGCAACTTTCATTATATGGGGGCAACCCGGTCAGGGTGCTCCAAGTCGGTCGTTTGGTCGGTATATGGTTTGGGCCGACCACATGGTGTACCAAGTTGAGGTATCTTTCATGAATCATAACTCGGTCAGTTTGCCACCGAGCGACAAGTTGCGGTGTGTTTTGGAATGGTCTTGAGTGGGACTATCAAGCAAAAATACAAACAGAATATCAGCTTGTCCATGGCCGAAGCTATTAGTGAAACATATAGCAAAATGGGTCCGAAAACGAATGAAATGGGACTTGGACCAAGAATAACGGCAAGTTAGAGAAGAGATAGCAAGTTGGCGTAGAACAATTATATTTAGTGCATGGTATGACCAAGAAAAAAGTATATGGGGCAAAGGTGCTGGCTGGCCTCCAAAGTGGAGATATGGGCGATACAAAGTTTGTACCCAAGTATGGCAAAAACTGGTAGAGGTACCTTTCATGAATTACTGCTCAGGCTGTATGGCACTTAGCGGGACGCTTGGCTCTGGTATGGAATAGTCTTGAGTGGGACTATCAAGGAAAAATACGAACAAAAAATCACCATGTCCACGGACGAAGGTATTAGCGAAACTTAGAGCGAAATTGCGACCAAGTCGCTGGAAATGGCCCTTGAACCAAGTATACCGTCAAGGCGGTACGAGATAGCGAGTTGACGTGGAATATTTATAAGTTTGCCTACACGAGACGAAAGTTTAGTTATATGGGGCCAACCCGCTCAGGGTTGTCCAAGTCGGTCATATGGCTGATCGAAATTTTCGACCAAGTACTGAGAAAACAGGGTAAGGTACCGTGTACCTCGAATAACTTTGGCTGTAGATGTCCGAGCGAGGCGAACGGCATAGCGTTGGAAAGGTCTTGAGGTGTTCTAGGCACCCTGAAAGTATGAGAAGGCTACCTGGAAAACTCGTGGAGATATTAGAGAAACATAGGGCCCAAAAGATACCAAGTCGCAGGAAATGGGCCCTCCATGAACACCCTAAAATCCCAATTACGGCTAAGTTGCAGGCCAGCTAGCGAAGTGAAATGTTCTAGGCATAACTAGAACACGTTAAGGCGCAACTTTTTGAATCAGAACTTTTTTCGATATCTGGCCCCCAAAGGGGGGATATGGTCGATCCAAGGATTTTTCCAAGTTTCGGTACTTTTTACGGTATCACTCATAGCTCCGGCTGTAAGCAAGCAAATGACAATCTAAGACATGATTTGAAAAGGTATTGAGTAGTACTAACTTACGTTAGAACACAGCGAAGCGCTATCGGTTCATGGCAAGGCCGATATAAGCAGTCAAAGATGAAAAATGTTGACAAAATGAACAAAAATTACCTTGGTACGCGAATAGCGGCCAGGGATGAAGAGGTACGAAGGTGGTGTAGAACAATTATAATTAGGGCTTGGTACGCTCTAAAAGTTTGCCGAAGACCGCAAAGCGCTCAGACCCATAGAAAGTGGCCATTTGGGCCGAACAGTGCGTGCAAAGAGGTGAAAATGCAAAAATTGCACTTTGGGGGGCGATTTGCGGGGGGAAGGAGGGGTCGGAGGGCAAAATGTCCCTTGACCAAAAAGTCTTATCTCGTCGAGATCTACAACATTGCCGAAGACCGCAAAGCGCTAGCTCGCAATCGAAAAATCGAGAATTTGAAAATTTTCTAAGTCTTGGGCTCCCTAAGGAAAAGTTTCAAAAATCACGTTTGTCCCCAATTTTGAAGGGGAAGGAGTCGGTTCCGGGGCATGGTGTCTTCGGCAAAAAGTCTTATCTTTTTGCGTACTTTCGACTAGTTCAATAAAAATTTTTGACCCAAAATTTGTTCGGCGGACCCCTAGGTCGAAAAACCCGAAAAAAGTCGAAAAAAGTCGAAAATGTCGAAAAATGAGAAAACCTCATATTCGGACTCTACACGAGCCCCAGATATTGAAAAGTGAAATCCGCGGTCGATTTGGAACAAAAAATTTACCTAGGCAAAGTTGTATGGAGGTAGGGACCCCTGAGAAAAAAGTTTGGTCCCGAGGCTCCTTGGACCACCAAGTCCCTAGGTCGGACCAAAATCGGAAAAAATCCGACCAAAGTCGAAAGTGTCGAAAATTTTAAAAAACCCCTTTTGGGGCCCTATGGCCTCCCTAGATAATGAAAAGTGAGGTCCGCGGCCGATCCGGAAGAAAAACTTGACCTAGGCAAACTTGTATGACGGTGGGGACCCAAAAAAATTTCGATGAGTGTAGTTTAGACAGGCCGGAAAATGTATCGGTGGTCCGTATCAAGGGACGTCTTTTAGTTCCATGGGGTGGTGGTCGTCGAACAAAGTCGCCTAGGTCGACCACCAGAAAGACCAGTCGTGTTGTAATGGATGTTTTGACCACTTTACTAGGGAAACCTAGTAGGTCGAAGCAAATTTGGGGTTCGAGATGAGTTGGTGAAAGTTGGTCCAACCTAGGTGTGCTTGGTGGAGGTTGACCATGAAAGTAGAGCATGATGGGAATGACCATAACTTTGGTTCTAGATGTCGGATCGGTACACTTTCGGCAGTTTTGGAAAGGTGAAGGCCTGCTCTAGCTATGTTTCCTACCAAGCTGAGCGCCTACTAGTGACCCGGAGGAGGTATTAAGGGTCAAAGGCAAAAAGGGGTACCCTAAAGTGCGTGTGACCAAGAAAATGGGAAAAACGGTATCGCCTATAGCTCAGGCTGTATGGCTCGGATCGGAAAGCTTGGATATGCGTTGGAAAGGTCTTGACGAGCGCTAGCTATGTGTCCTACCAAGCGAAGCGCTAGGTGTTGAGCAAGTCGGTGATATTAGAGGGCAAAGGTGAAAAATGGTGGTTTAGAGGCAAAAATTCACCTTATGATCGAAAATAGCGGGCGAACGACCAGAGCTACGAACACGGCGTAGAACAATCATAAGTACGTTACCACAAGACCTAACTTTGGCCAATATAGTGCGAGAAGATCGGAGGTACTCAAGAGGGTGATATGGTTGGTTCAAAGTTGGACCGAAACGAGACTTGAGAAATGGGTTGAAACACGGTATCGCGAATAACTCAGGCTGTATGGAACGGATCGACAAGCTAAGATCAGTGTTGGAAAGGTCGAACCGAGCGCTAACTATAATCCCAAACAACCGAAGCGCTAAGTGTTGAGCAAAACTGAGTTATTAAGCGACAAAGTGGAAAAATAATACCAAAATTTCCAAAAATCACACAAGACCAAGAATACCGAGCAGGCGGTAAGAGATAGCGGGTTGACGTAGAATACTTATAAGTTTGCCTCTACGAGACCTAAAAGTCGTCCATAGACAGCGAGAAGATCGGACCACTCTGGAAGGGTGATACGAGTGGTCAAAAATTGGCAAAAATGAAACATGGCTAAAATGGATTTGACTTGTGCACCGTATAGCTCCGGCTGTATGGCATGGATTGTTAAGCTAGGATATGTTTTGGAAAGGTAACACCCAGCGCTAGATACGACTAGAAGAAAGCAAAGCGCTAACTAGCATGATTTGGAAGTTATTAAGTGTCAAAGTCGAAAAATGTTACCAAAATTGAAACTCGAGTACATTGGGCCAAAAAGTACAAGTTGTGAAATTTGGACTTACGAGTAAAATACCGAGCAGGCGGTAAGAGATAGAGACTTGGTGTAGAACAATTATATGTTGGGCATGTTATAACCTATATTTGGCCCGAACATAGTGACGAGATCGGTGGTACCCAAAAGGGTGGTACAGGTGTTAGATGGTTTTCCCAGAGCATAAGCTCCACATGATATGGAAAACGGGAAACATCATAACTTCGGCTGTATGGCATGGAATGGAACGAACAAGGTATCGATGGAAAGAGAAAAGGTAGCGCTAACTATAATTCCTACCAAGCAAAGCGCTAGCATGTGACCGTTCGGGTGTTATTGTGAGTCAAAGTCAGAAATTGTTACCACGAGAGGCGAAAATCCGACTAAGTCCATGAATACCGGGCTGGCGGTAAGAGATACGGCTTGGCCGTAGAACATTTATAAGTTGGCCAAGACAAGGCCTAAGTTTCGTCCATAGACGACAAGAAGATCGAAGATACCTGAAGGTGAGATATGGGCGTCCCAAAGTGGGCCTTTGAAAAAGTGACAAACTTCCCTTATAACAGCATACACCAAATATCTCTGGCTCTATGGCACCGAATAAGAAGTTGAGCTCAGCGACAGAAAGGTGATAGTCAGCGCTAAATATCATACGAACAGAGTGAAGCGCTAAAGGGAAAGGATCTTGGTGATATAAGGTGACAAAGTCGAGAAAAGTTGCCTCAAAATCATGAAAAATGTGAAAAAATGGCTAAGTCCCGGGTGCCTTAAGGGCAGGTTAATCGAATGTACCGAGCTGGCGGTACGAGATAGAGACTTGGTGTAGAACAATTATATGTTTGGCATGGCAAGACCTACATTTGGCCAATACAAAGTGAGAAGATCAAAGAAACCCGTAAGGGTGATATTGGTGTCCAAAGGTAAAAAGCACTAAGTCTTGGGAAACTTATATGAAGAAAAAGGACCCTGATGGGTCATATGGGATGGATCGAAAAATCGGCTAAGTCCCAAAATGGGGATGTCAGAACTACACTCATGTGTTACCACATCAAGCAAGGCAAACTTATATGAAGCAAAGGACCCTGATGGGTCATATGGTATTGATCGAAAAATCGGCTAAGTCCCAAAATGGGGATGTCAGAACTACACTCAAATGTTACCACACCAAGCAAGGCAAACTTATATGAAGCAAAGGACCCTGATGGGTCATATGGTATTTTACGAAAAATCGGCTAAGTCCCAAAATGGGGATGTCAGAACTACACTCAAATGTTACCACACCAAGCAAGGCAAACTTATATGAAGCAAAGGACCCTGATGGGTCATATGGTATTTTACGAAAAATCGGCTAAGTCCCAAAATGGGGATGTCAGAACTACACTCAAATGTTACCACACCAAGCAAGGCAAACTTATATGAAGCAAAGGACCCTGATGGGTCATATGGTATTTTACGAAAAATCGGCTAAGTCCCAAAATGGGGATGTCAGAACTACACTCAAATGTTACCACACCAAGCAAGGCAAACTTATATGAAGCAAAGGACCCTGATGGGTCATATGGTATGGATCGAAAAATCGGCTAAGTCCCAAAATGGGGATGTCAGAACTACACTCAAATGTTACCACACCAAGCAAGGCAAACTTATATGAAGCAAAGGACCCATATGGGTCATATGGTATTTTACGAAAAATCGGCTAAGTCCCAAAATGGGGATGTCAGAACTACACTCAAATGTTACCACACCAAGCAAGGCAAACTTATATGAAGGCAAGGTCCCTGATGGGTCATATGGTATTTTACGAAAAATCGGCTAAGTCCCAAAATGGGGATGTCTGAACTACACTAAAAAGTTACCACATCAAGCAAGGCAAACTTATATGAAGCAAAGGACCCTGATGGGTCATATGGTACTTTACGAAAAATCGGCTAAGTCCCAAAATGGGGATGTCAGAACTACACTCATATGTTACCACACCAAGCAAGGCAAACTTATATGAAGCAAAGGACCCTGATGGGTCATATGGTATTTTACGAAAAATCGGCTAAGTCCCAAAATGGGGATGTCAGAACTACACTCAAATGTTACCACACCAAGCAAGGCAAACTTATATGAAGCAAAGGACCCTGATGGGTCATATGGTATTTTACGAAAAATCGGCTAAGTCCCAAAATGGGGATGTCAGAACTACACTCAAATGTTACCACACCAAGCAAGGCAAACTTATATGAAGCAAAGGACCCTGATGGGTCATATGGTACTTTACGAAAAATCGGCTAAGTCCCAAAATGGGGATGTCAGAACTACACTCATATGTTACCACACCAAGCAAGGCAAACTTATATGAAGCAAAGGACACTGATGGGTCATATGGTACTTTACGAAAAATCGGCTAAGTCCCAAAATGGGGATGTCAGAACTACACTCAAATGTTACCACACCAAGCAAGGCAAACTTATATGAAGCAAAGGACCCTGATGGGTCATATGGTATTTTACGAAAAATCGGCTAAGTCCCAAAATGATGATGTCAGAACTACACTCAAATGTTACCACACCAAGCAAGGCAAACTTATATGAAGGCAAGGACCCTGATGGGTCATATGGTATTTTACGAAAAATCGGCTAAGTCCCAAAATGGGGATGTCAGAACTACACTCAAATGTTACCACACCAAGCAAGGCAAACTTATATGAAGCAAAGGACCCTGATGGGTCATATGGTATTGATTGAAAAATCGGCTAAGTCCCAAAATGGGGATGTCAGAACTACACTCAAATGTTACCACACCAAGCAAGGCAAACTTATATGAAGCAAAGGACCCATATGGGTCATATGGTATTTTACGAAAAATCGGCTAAGTCCCAAAATGATGATGTCAGAACTACACTCAAATGTTACCATACCAAGCAAGGCAAACTTATATGAAGGAAAGGACCCATATGGGTCATATGGTATTTTACGAAAAATCGGCTAAGTCCCAAAATGAGGATGTCAGAACTACACTAAAAAGTTACCACACCAAGCAAGGCAAAGTACCTAGGTGAACCCTAGGAAGAAACACGGACCAAGTCAGATGGCCTAAGTCAATAGAACAAGTGACCTAGGCAAAGTTGTATGGCGCTGAGGACCCTGAAAAATCTGGTTAGTGTAGTTTAGACAGGGTAGGTTTTTGGGTCGGCCGAACCCCCTTATTTTGGGTTTTGGCCTCATCAAGAAGCTACACCTAGGCAAACTGCCTAGGGTGAAAGTGCGAAGACCAATCGAATAGTAAGACAAGTTTTGACCGAACGCCCTAGGCAAGCTTGTATGAAGAAAGGGACCCTAAGGGTCATATGGAAATACATGAAAAATCGGCTAAGTCCCAAAATTGGGATGTCAGAACTACACTAAAAAGTTACCACATCAAGCAAGGCAAACTACCTAGGTGAACCCTAGCAAGAAACACGGACCAAGTCAGATGGCCTAAGTCAAGAGTGCAAGTGACCTAGGCAAAGTTGTATGACGGTGAGGACCCTGAAAAATCTGGTTAGTGTAGTTTAGACAGGGGAGGTTTTTGGGTCGGCTGAACCTCCTTATTTTGGGTTTTGACCTCCTCAAGAAGCTACACCTAGGCAAACTGCCTAGGGTGAAAGTGCGAAGACCAATCGAATAGTAAGACAAGTTTTGACCGATCGCCCTAGGCAAGCTTGTATGAAGAAAGGGACCCTATGGGTCATATGGAAATACATGAAAAATCGGCTAAGTCCCAAAATTGGGATGTCTGAACTACACTAAAAAGTTACCACATCAAGCAAGGCAAAGTACCTAGGTGAACCCTAGCAAGAAACACGGACCAAGTCAGATGGCCTAAGTCAAGAGAACAAGTGACCTAGGCAAAGTTGTATGACGGTGAGGACCCTGAAAAATCTGGTTAGTGTAGTTTAGACAGGGGAGGTTTTTGGGTCGGCTGAACCTCCTTATTTTGGGTTTTGACCTCCTCAAGAAGCTACACCTAGGCAAACTGCCTAGGGTGAAAGTGCGAAGACCAATCGAATAGTAAGACAAGTTTTGACCGATCGCCCTAGGCAAGCTTGTATGAAGAAAGGGACCCTATGGGTCATATGGAAATACATGAAAAATCGGCTAAGTCCCAAAATTGGGATGTCTGAACTACACTAAAAAGTTACCACAGCAAGCAAGGCAAAGTACCTAGGTGAACCCTAGGAAGAAACACGGACCAAGTCAGATGGCCTAAGTCAAGAGTACAAGTGACCTAGGCAAAGTTGTATGGCGCTGAGGACCCTGAAAAATCGGGTTAGTGTAGTTCAGACAGGGGAGGTTTCAGGGTCGGCCGAACCTCCTTATTTCGGGTTTTGGCCTCCTCAAGAAGACAGACCTAGGCGAACTGCCTAGGGTGAAAGTGCGAAGACCAATCGAATAGTAAGACAAGTTTTGACCGATCGCCCTAGGCAAGCTTGTATGAAGAAAGGGACCCTATGGGTCATATGGAAATATACGAAAAATCGGCTAAGTCCCAAAATTGGGATGTCAGAACTACACTATAAAGTTACCACATTAGCAAGGCAGACTTGTATGAAGAACGGGACCCTGGTGAAAGTAGCAAATATCCCAAACCGAACATGAATATTATACACACAAGAGTACGAACATAAAGGAACACGGACCAAGCGTACCGAGAGAATCGGTACTATAGAACCCTCGTGGTTCTACACAAAGACTTTATGTTAGGGGTTCAAGCCCCATAGTACTCAAACGGTGACAGTAGCAAATATCCCAAAACGAACGTGAATCTTATTCACAAGAGTACGAACATAAAGGAACACGGACCAAGCGTACCGAGAGAATCGGTACTATAGAGCCCTCGTGGTTCTACACAAAGACTTTATGTTCGGGGTTCACACCCCAAATCGAACGTGGAATTTACTTTCTGATGGTCATGCGGTCGTCCAAAGGGGTCTAGTATCCTGGGATGACAAGCATCACGGGCACAGCTCGTATCAAAACAGTCGAAGAGGCCCGCGAAAGCTTGCTTTCCATGGCTATGCGATGCACAAATTGAGTTTACTCACCGTAGTATAAAACGAACGAACCGAACCTATCCGAGTAGGGATAATGGGCGCAGTAACATACTTCTGTGACCCAGCGAGAGTTGAACGAGGTGACATGAACTGTCAGTGGCTTATATCAGATGGGATACATACATGAGATTGCTTTCAAATCTACACTCGAAAACCTAACCAAGTAAAAGCGAACGTGGGGAGGATTCGAAACTGGTAACGAAATCTTAAGCTGGAAAGAGTCATCACTATGGATACATATTATGCGAAACCAATCAAGTGCTCAGTACTGATCCAAAACCTAAGAGCACTAGTGAACACCTTATTCTCACCCTAGTTCACATCCAAGTGATCGACCACGTGTGTGAAGCAAAGACCAATCGAATTCCTCAATGAACCGAACACTATGAACAAATGGCCAAAAACGTTATAACTATCCAAACATCCTACTATCTAGCGAAAGTCATCACGATGGAACCATACCATGATCTTTAACCTATAGCGCTCACCATATTCCTACCCAGAGTGCAAGTGAACAGATTGCCCACCCGTACCCAGTTCACAACCACGTGATCGACTAACATACCGAGGTTACCACAAGTCAAAGTTATACGTTTACAAGCGCAAGACCAATCGAAAACCCCGAAAGCAATCTCGACCCAAAATGTATTATCCGTGAGTGTAGTCGAGTCTCGTACTCGTCATCTGTAATCGTCGGATAGAATATCCAGTACACGGTTGTCTTTCCAAATGAAATCTACATACAGAACTCGCTCTTGGCAAATGGGTGGCAATGGCGCAATCAGGAGCGAGTTCCCGTCCGGGTGCCAAGTGATTGGCAAATGTCTGGGGGAAAGCAACCATATGTTGATTTGTCTGTTAGTGTACTGGGTGTTTGAGGTATGTAGTATCCACGCTTGGTTGGGTGTGTCAGAGGACCATGGATGCGTTCACAACCCCAATTGGGGTACATCGGGAATGATTTTGTGGAACCGATGTGCCCGGCACACACTAAGTTTTGTTGCAAGTTAATAGTGTGCCATGTCCGGGGGGGTTGTGATTAAACTCTGTTGAATTGCGTACTGTGGTGATTGGGGTATGAAAGCCCCGCAGTTGCAATGATCGGACGCGCCTAGCGTGTCCTTTAGTTGATGGTAGGGAAATGAAGGCCCTTGTCAGCTCACCTAAGTATTCATGGAAGTTTGGCATAAGGTCGCTGTGGTAGGGGTATGAAGGCCCCGTCAGCGCATGCACAATCGGGCGCACGAGCGCTTAGCGGAGTCGAATGCCGCTCAAGTGCCTGTCCGGTGCATCGGGTGTGTGTGATACGAGGGCAATGAGGTTCGCACGGGGGCTCGCCTCCCGTGTGCTACCGGACTTGACAACATATAGAACGTGGTGTTTGCTCCTCCGGGTGCAATGGGACAATGAACATTCGAACGCAAAGTCGGAATTCTGGTTGATCCTACCAGTAATATACGCTCGTCTCAAAGGTTAAGCCATGCATGTCTAAGTACAAACAGATTTAATGTGAAACCGCATAAGGCTCAGTATAACAGCTATAATTTACGAGATCATCAACCTAGTTACTTGGATAACTGTGGAAAATCTAGAGCTAATACATGCAACATGCCAGGACCCTCGCGGGAACTGGTGCACTTATTAGTCAAACCAATCGCGGGTTCTCCGTGTCATTGAGTTGAAGTCTGGATAATGATGCTGATCGTATGGTCTCGCACCGACGACAGATCTCGCAAATATCTGCCCTATCAACTATGGATGGTAGTATAGAGGACTACCATGGTTGCAACGGGTAACGGGGAATCAGGGTTCGATTCCGGAGAGGGAGCCTGAGAAATGGCTACCACATCCAAGGAAGGCAGCAGGCGCGTAAATTACCCAATCCCGGGACGGGGAGGTAGTGACGAGAAATAACAATATGAAACTCTTTAATGATGTTTCATAATTGGAATGAGTAGAGCATAAATCCTTCTACGAGGATCAAGTGGAGGGCAAGTCTGGTGCCAGCAGCCGCGGTAATTCCAGCTCCACTAGCGTATATTAAAATTGTTGCGGTTAAAACGTTCGAAGTTGATACTTGTCCAACACAGTCCGGCTCCGCCGACCCGGTCAACCCGTGGTCGGTGGGCCAAGTCGGAATCTGGTTGCGACTCAATGGTGTGGTAGGGCACCAAGTCTGTGTCATGGTGTGCCCTTCAACGGGTGCAAGTGTAACATAGAGCTCGACCGCTCACGTTTACCTTGAACAAATTAGAGTGCTTAAAGCAGGGTGCCCAAACGCCCTAGAATAATCTTGCATGGAATAATGGAATACGACCTTGGTCTAATCTTTCATTGGTTTGTACTCAGACCGGAGGTAATGATTAACAGAAGTAGTTGGGGACACTAGTATTACGGCGCGAGAGGTGAAATTCGTAGACCGTCGTAAGACTAACTAAAGCGAAGGCATTTGTCAAGGATGCTTTCTTTAATCAAGAACGAAAGTTAGAGGATCGAAGGCGATTAGATACCGCCCTAGTTCTAACCGTAAACGATGCCAACTAGCAATTGGGAGACGCTACAACCAGGTGCTCTCAGTAGCTTCCGGGAAACCAAAGTCAGGTTCCGGGGGAAGTATGGTTGCAAAGTTGAAACTTAAAGGAATTGACGGAAGGGCACCACAATGAAATGGAGCTTGCGGTTCAATTTGACTCAACACGGGAAAACTTACCAGGTCCGAACTTATGGAGGTGAGACAGATTAATAGCTCTTTCTCAAATTTAAGGGTAGTGGTGCATGGCCGTTCTTAGTTCGTGGATTGATTTGTCTGGTTAATTCCGATAACGAACGTGACTCACATATGCTAACTAGAACGCAGTCAGCGTTAATGCGTCGATGCCGATTGGAACGGGTTAGGACCTTTCGGTGGAGTATGACCTGACACCTTCGCTGTTCGTGTGCGCAAGTGCACTTACGGTACGCTGCTTAGCAGGACAATTTGTGTTTAGCAAAATGAGATCGAGCGATAACAGGTCCGTGATGCCCTTAGATGTTCTGGGCTACACGCGTGCTACAATGTGGGTAGCAGCGTGTCTCCTATTCCGAGAGGAACGGGAAATCACTCAAATACTCACTTAGTAGGGATTATGGATTGCAATGGTCCATATGAACTCGGAACTTCTAGTAAGTGCTGGTCATCAGCCAGCGTTGAATACGTCCCTGCCCTTTGTACACACCGCCCGTCGCTACTACCGATGGATTATTTAGTGAGGTCTTTGGAGATGATCGTTCGCTGGATCCTCGTGAACCGCGTCTGCTTTATCGAAGTTGACCGAACTTGATGATTTAGAGGAAGTAAAAGTCGTAACAAGGTTTCCGTAGGTGAACCTGCGGAAGGATCATTAGTGGCCAAGTGATCCTTCCAGAAGTCCGAACCTGCGGGTTGAGACTTCGGCACAAGTTGCCATATGATAATTGACGAAACACTATAGAAGTCCGAACCTGCGGGTTGAGACTTAGGCACAAGTTGCCATATGAACATTGACGAAACACTATGAAGTCCGAACCTGCGGGTTGAGACTTAGGCACAAGTTGCCTTATACATGACTTCGAACAAATACACAAGTCCGAACCTGCGGGTTGAGACTTAGGCACAAGTTGCCTTATACATGACTTCGAACAAATACACAAGTCCGAACCTGCGGGTTGAGACTTAGGCACAAGTTGCCATATGAAAGTTGACGAAACACTAACAAGTCCGAACCTGCGGGTTGAGACTTAGGCACACGTTGCCTTATACATGACTTCGAACAAATACACAAGTCCGAACCTGCGGGTTGAGACTTAGGCACAAGTTGCCTTATACATACATTGGCCAAATAAACAGAAGTCCGAACCTGCGGGTTGAGACTTAGGCACAAGTTGCCATATTATATTCGATCAAACACTAAGTAGTCCGAACCTGCGGGTTGAGACTCAAGACCGTAACAAGATGTCACTATACAAGTCCGAACCTAAGGGTTGAGACTTAATGCGATCTAGATACCAAGTTGACATCCAATACCTGTTGAGCAAAACCAAAGATTCCCTGTTCTCGAATGATTACACTATATAACAGGGAATCTTGAAGAAATCAAGCAAGCGTGAAACAAAGTCATCACTTGGGCATGCTCGATAGCCAACCACATGACCTTAACCTAAGAGAGCATGCAAACCACATGATACCTATAAACGATTAACCCGCCCTAGTTCAATCGTTCACCAAGTGATGACTTCAGTATGGCTAAGAGAAAAACTTTTAAATGGGAAAAACTCTAAGTCCGAACCTCCGGGTTGAGACTTCCGCGTAGGAGGTGCGCCCACCTCCTATCCGAAAGATGATGAATCAGGGGTGTTCGGTCAGCAATGGTCGGATACCCCGTCGTAGTCCAACTATGACAATCAAGGTCAAGACCTCCGGGTTGAGACTTTCCGCGAGTACAAGCATAAAGGAACACGGACCAAGCCGTACCGAGAGAATCGGTACTAGAGCCCTCGTGGTTCTACATTGAGAGAGCCCTCGTGGTTCTCATTAGGGGCTTTATGCAAGTCGTACTCAATACTGTGGTGTGAAGTATAAAGTAGTCCTCGCCTGGTCCACGCTGCTTCGGCGGTCCTGGGTAAGATAGTTAATTCTAGCTTGCCCTATAGTGGAATGAGGACACTTAATGCTTCGTCTTTTAGCGGCGGCTAGACTCCTCCTCACGGGGAACGAGTTGACGCACACAGCGGCGGCTTACGCACTATGGCAATCATGGATGCCTGAAGATTCCGTGAAGTTCTCCCCTGGTCCACGCTGCCTCGGCAGTCCTGGGTAAAATGGAATATTTCCAGCTTGCCCTATAGTGGAAGAGGACTATCCAACAATACAAAGTCAAGACCTCCGGGTTGAGACTTTCCGCGTCGGTGGTGTCGCGCACCGCCTATCCGAAAGATGGTGTAACAGGGGTGTTCGATCAGCAATGGTCGGATGCCCCGTCATAGTCCAACTATGACAACCAAAGTCAAGACCTCCGGGTTGAGACTTTCCGCGTCCGGAGGTACGCGTACCGCCTACCCGAAAGATGGTGTGCTTCTGGGGTATTCGATGAGTCGGATACCCCGTCGTAGTCCAACTATGACAATACAAAGTCAAGACCTCCGGGTTGAGACTTCCGCGTCGGAGGTGCGCGCACCGCCTACCCGAAAGATGGTGAATCAGGGATGTTCGATCAGCAATGGTCGGATGCCCCGTCGTAGTCCAACTATGACAATCAAAGTCAAGACCTCCGGGTTGAGACTTCCGCGTCCGGAGGTACGCGTACCGCCTACCCGAAAGATGGTGAATCAGGGGTGTTCGATCAGCAATGGTCGGATGCCCCGTCGTAGTCCAACTATGACAATACAAAGTCAAGACCTCCGGGTTGAGACTTTTCGCGAGTACAAGCATAAAGGAACACGGACCAAGCCGTACCGAGAGAATCGGTACTAGAGCCCTCGTGGTTCTACATTGAGAGAGCCCTCGTGGTTCTCATTAGGGGCTTTATGCAAGTCGTACTCAATACTGTGGTGTGAAGTATAAAGTATAGAGTCCTCCACTGGTCCACGCTGCTCCGGCGGTCCTGGGTAAGATAGTTCATTCTAGCTTGCCCTATGTGGAAGAGGACTCAATACCCTACCTGTTGAGCTTGAAACAAAGTCATCACTTGGGCATGCTCATATTGCCATACACAATTACATTATATTCGAATGAGCATGCAAGCGACCCTATATAGACCGAACCAAAACGATAGATACCGCCGTAGTTCACCCCCACCAAGTGATGACTTCAGTATGGCTAGTGTGTGAAGTATAAAGTATAGTCCTCCCCTGGTCCACACTGCTTCGGCGGTCCTGGGTAAGATAGTTCATTCTAGCTTGCCCTATGTGGAAGAGGGCACATTACTCAATACTGTGGTGTTATGAACAAAGTATAGTCCTCCACTGGTCCACGCTGCTTCGGCGGTCCTGGGTAAGATAGTTAGTTCTAGCTTGCCCTATGTGGAAGAGGGCATACAAGACAAAGTATAGTTCTCCCCTGGTCCACGCTGCTTCGGCGGTCCTGGGTAAGATAGTTAATTCTAGCTTGCCCTATGTGGAAGAGAGCATACATGAACCAAGAACGAAGGTTATGATCGAGGAATGATTCGACAACTAACCGATGGTATGAAATGTGAAGAATTCAAGCAAGCACACAATCAAGTCATCACTTGGGCATGCTCGATAGCCAACCTCATGACATTAACCTAGTAGAGCATGCGAAAACCAATATATATGTAAACGATGCCTCCCTAGTTCAGCGCTTCAACCAAGTGATGACTTCAGAATGGCTAAATCAAATCGGTTCAAACCATACCATCGGTATCCTATTGAAACACACAAGTCGATATCAAACCTCATGATTGTGTAGTCCTCCACTGGTCCACGCCGCTTCGGCCGTCCTGGGTAAAATGGAACATTCCAGCTTGCCCTATGTGGAAGAGGGCACATTACTCAATACTGTGGTGTGAAGTATAAAGTTCAGTTCTCCCCTGGTCCACGCTGCTTCGGCGGTCCTGGGTAAGATAGTTCATTCTAGCTTGCCCTATGTGGAAGAGGACACTTCATACTTCGTCTCTAAGCGGCGGCTTGACTCCTCCCTACGGGGAACGGGTTTACGCGCACAGCGGCGGCTTACGCACTATGGCAGTCATGGATGCCTTACGTTTCTATGAAAAGTGTGTTCCTCCCCTGGTCCACGCTGCTTCGGCAGTCCTGGGTAAGATAGTTAGTTCTAGCTTGCCCTATGTGGAAGAGGACACGAAGACTTACTGTGGTGTGAAGCATAAAGTTCAGTTCTCCCCTGGTCCACGCCGCTTCGGCCGTCCTGGGTAAAATGGATTCATCCAGCTTGCCCTATGTGGAATGAGGACACTTTATGTTTCGTCTCTAAGCGGCGGCTTGCTCCTCCCTACGGGGAACGGGTATACGCGCACAGCGGCGGCTTACGTTATGGCAGTCATGGATGCCTTACGTTTCCATGAAAAGTGTGTTCCTCCCCTGGTCCACGCTGCTTCGGCAGTCCTGGGTAAGATAGTTAGTTCTAGCTTGCCCTATGTGGAAGAGGACACGTAGACTTACTGTGGTGTGAAGTATAAGGTTCAGTTCTCCCCTGGTCCACGCCGCTTCGGCCGTCCTGGGTAAAATGGATTCATCCAGCTTGCCCTATGTGGAATGAGGACACTTTATGCTTCGTCTCTAAGCGGCGGCTTGCTCCTCCCTACGGGGAACGGGTATACGCGCACAGCGGCGGCTTACGCAAGTTAGTCACCCTCGGCAGTGGATCACTCGGCTCATGGATCGATGAAGACCGCAGCTAACTGCGCGTCATAATGTGAACTGCAGGACACATGAACATTGATAAGTTGAACGCATATTGCACGTCGTGGGAACCTACCATGATGTACAGATGACTGAGCGCTTATATTTGAGAAATGTATCGCATACATTTAACTACGCCGTGACACCCGTCACGAGACGTGCACCATGATGTTAACTAGGGTCGCGACGACCCGCTAGCATTAAAGAACCCGTGGTTTACAATATACTGGCATTGGAATTCGAAGTATTTAGAGCGTCCGTGTTCCCGCGTGAGGCGGAAGTACGAGGAGAAGGCGTGCTTGTGGTGTCTGTGGTGGTGTTTACTGATGTCTAGCTTCAGCTTATTTATTTATTTAAATAGAAGCGAAGATGTCA
>NW_026689741.1:97500-127500 GCF_943734765.1 Anopheles ziemanni | reverse complement strand
CTGTTGTCCGAGACCACTTGCATGGTTAGCAAGCGTTGTGGTCTAATGGCCCTACCGGGCAAACACTTTGGGTTCGCGAGGACTTAGAGTGCTGGTAGTGGTTGGCGGACCCAACACTCTGGGTACCTCCGGGTACTTGGGGTTGGTTGAGGACTTGGTGAACAAACACTTGATATACACTCTTCGGATGTACTTCGGGTGTCACCTGTTGTCCGAGGCCACTTGCATGGTTAGCAAGCGTTGTGGTCTAATGGCCCTACCGGGCAAACACTTTGGGTTCGCAAGGACTTGGAGTGCCGGGACGGGTTGGCGGATCCAACACTCTGGGTACCTCCGGGTACTTGGGGTTGGTTGAGAACTTGGTGAAGATACCCCTGTCACCTTGTTCGAGGCCACTTGCATGGTCGCAAGCGTTGTGATACAATGGCCCTACCGGGCAAACACTTTGGGTTCGCAAGGACTTGGAGTGCCGGGACGGGTTGGCGGATCCAACACTCTGGGTACCTCCGGGTACTTGGGGTTGGTTGAGGACTTGGTGAGCAAACACTTGATATACGTTCTTCGGATGTACTTCGGGTGTCACCTGTTGTCCGAGGCCACTTGCATGGTCAACGGTTGAGGTGGTGATGGCGGGTCGGTGCTGTAGGGTGCCGGCCTGTTGGCTGCCTTGGCCGGGTTGGTTGGTTAACACTTGATTGGGCTTGCACCCGAGGGTAATGGCACTTGAAGGTGGGTACTGGCCGGCTGACCTGGTGTGATGGTTGGTTGGTGAACACTTGGCGGTACTTGCACTTGGCTGTGCTTGGACTTGAAGGTGGGATCCGGCTGGCCTAGGCCATTGGTGGTTGGTTGGTGGGTTAGCCCTTAGCTGGGCTGGCTGGCTGGCTGGCCATCGGTGGTGTGGTGTGGTGTGGTGTGTGGAGTCGAGCATCGCGCGCCGTTGCCTTCTTCGGAGTGTTGTAGGTACGCAAGTGCTTGCAATGCAAAGAGGTTGGTGATGGAGTGACATTGCCTTCACCATGGAGTTGCGGGTACTTAGGTACTTGCAAGGAGATGGTGGTATGGTGGTGTTGCGTGTGTGGTGTTCGATTAGAAAGATATAATTTCTAAGTCCGGATTAGTGCTGTCAGTGGGGCCGCCGCTAACAGGTCCTGCACGGCCACCGTGGGGCTTGACTTGGCGCTATTCCGGACTTGGGGCGATCACGATGTCCCCGTGCGGGACTTAGAAGATGGAAGAACACAAGTACCCTTATCCCATGACTTGTGAGCGATTGGCATACGTTACCACATGAAGAGAAAAATTGGCTAAGTCCCGGATCCATATTATATGAAGAGAAAAATCGGCTAAGTCCCGGATCCATATTATATGAAGAGAAAAATTGGCTAAGTCCCGGATCCATATTATATGAAGAGAAATATCGGCTAAGTCCAGGATCCATATATAATAACCTAATAATCGGCTAAGTCCCGGATCCATATTATATGAAGAGAAAAATCGGCTAAGTCCAGGATCCATATATAATAACCTAATAATCGGCTAAGTCCAGGATCCATATATAATAACCTAATAACAGGCTAAGTCCAGGATCCATATTATATGAAGAGAAAAATCGGCTAAGTCCGAGATTGGGTCTGTCAGACATACACTTTCAAGATACCACACAAGCAAGCAAGATGGCCTAGTGATGGATCCATATAATATGAAGAGAAAAATCGGCTAAGTCCGAGATTGGGTCTGTCGGAAATACACTATCAAGTTACCACACAAGCAAGCAAGATGGCCTAATGATGGATCCATATGATATGAAGAGAAAAATCGGCTAAGTCCAGGATCCATATAATATGAAGAGAAAAATCGGCTAAGTCCCAGATTGGGTCTGTCAGAAATACACTTCCAAGTTACCACACAAGCAAGCAAGATGGCCTAGTGATGGATCCATATGATATGAAGAGAAAAATCGGCTAAGTCCAGGATCCATATAATATGAAGAGAAAAATCGGCTAAGTCCCAGATTGGGTCTGTCAGAAATACACTTCCAAGTTACCACACAAGCAAGCAAGATGGCCTAGTGATGGATCCATATGATATGAAGAGAAAAATCGGCTAAGTCCCAGATTGGGTCTGTCAGAAATACACTTCCAAGTTACCACACAAGCAAGCAAGACGGCCTAGTGATGGATCCATATGATATGAAGAGAAAAATCGGCTAAGTCCAGGATCCATATAATATGAAGAGAAAAATCGGCTAAGTCCCAGATTGGGTCTGTCAGAAATACACTTCCAAGTTACCACACAAGCAAGCAAGATGGCCTAGTGATGGATCCATATTATATGAAGAGAAAAATCGGCTAAGTCCCAGATTGGGTCTGTCAGACATACACTATCAAGTTACCACACAAGCAAGCAAGATGGCCTAGTGATGGATCCATATGATATGAAGAGAAAAATCGGCTAAGTCCCAGATTGGGTCTGTCAGAAATACACTTCCAAGTTACCACATGAGCAAGCAAGATGGCCTAGTGATGGATCCATATAATATGAAGAGAAAAATCGGCTAAGTCCGAGATTGGGTCTGTCGGAAATACACTATCAAGTTACCACATGAGCAAGCAAGTTACCACATGAAGAGAAAGCCGGCAAAGTCCGGGAATGTTACCACATGAACTGGAAAATGGGCAAAAACCTACCTCTACAGGGAACGTGAATAAGTAAGGCTGTAGACATCGGATCGACAAGCCAAAGACTGATATGGTAAGGAAATGAGTAGTACAAGCTTTCCTGAGAGTTGCAGAGCTTAGACTGCATATGAACGGAAGTTATTAAGCGTCAAAGTCAGAGAAGTTACCCAAAGGAACACAAGTTCCAACTTAGAGCATGTATACCGCCTAGACGGTAAGAGGTACGGCCAGGCTGAGGAATAAGGAAATGTTGGCCAACATGTTCCCTAACTATCCCCCGAAGACCGCAAAGCAATCCAACATCAACCAAGAAAGTTATAGCCCGATCAAGGAAACACCTACTTTGCACCGATATTGCACCAAATACATGTACCAAGCACCTTCGGTTGCATACCTGCAGGGGTTTACCATAGTAGGCCATGGAAGACCGATATACCGAACATAATCACTTTCTATCTCCTCGGGTGTTTGAGATAGCGCTTTGCGGTACAAGAACGAAAGTTAGACTTTATCTTGGTGCATCTTTTTGCCCAAGATCACAAGACCCTATCTACCAAGGCAAGAAAGTTGTGTGGGGACAAAATGTCCAAAAGTGCCCAAAGTGGCACACTTGAACCATATATTCGAGAAAAACACAAGTGTGGGCCCGAGCTAGCAAGTTGAAATGTTCTGACCGTCAGTAGCCCTAGTTGAGGTGCACTTATCATTATATGAGGCCAACGTGCCAGCTAGTCTCTAAAGGGGCGATATGGGTGTTCCAAGGTTTGTACCCAATTGAGGAAAAAACAGGGTAAGGTACGGTGTACCGCGAATAACTCGGGCTATAGATGTCCGATCGATGAGTTTGGCATATGTATGGAAAGGTCTCGACGAGACCTAACTACCCTGAAAGTATGAAGGCAAAGACTTGAATGACCGGGAAGTTATTAAGTGCACAAGTGGTAAAGTTGCACCAAAGTCCATGTTACCCGAAGTGGTACATGAACACCCAATATTCGACCAAAACACAAGTTTAGAGACGAGCTAGCGAGCTACATTGTTCAGACCGTCAGTAGCCCGCATCAAGACACGCATTTCATTATATTGAGCCTAGCCGCTAGCTCGACTCGAAGTCGGTCATATGGTTGGTTGATGGTTTGGACCGACCACGTGGTGTACCAAGGTGATGTACCTTTCATGAATTAAAACTCTAACTGTATGGCACTGAGCGACAAGCTAAGGTGTGATTTGGAATAGTCTTGAGTGGGACTATTTAGGAAAAATGCGAACAAAAAATCACAAAGTCCTTGGGCGAAGCTATTAGCGAAACATAGAGCAAATTGGTACCAAAAACTATGGAAATGGGACTTGAGTCAAAAATAACCGCAAGTTGGAGAAGAGATAGCAAGCTTGCGTAGAACAATTATATTTGGTGCATGGTATCACCAACAAAAAAGTATATGGGGCCAAGGTGCTGGCTGGCCTCCAAAGTGGAGATATGGGCGATCCAAAGTTTGTACCCAAGTACGAACAAGTATGGAAAAAACAGGGTAAGGTACCAAGTACCATTAATAACTTCGGCTGTAGATGGCCGAGCGAGGCAAACGGCTCACCGTTGGAAAGGTCTTGGGGAGACCTATCTACCCTGAAAGTTTCATGAGGCTGAGTTGAAAGACCACGGAGATATTAGGTGATGATGGTCCAATTCGGGGACCAAGTCGCAGGAAATGGCGCTTGACCAAAATCACCCTTGGAAGGTGAATACCGGCTTACCGGTAAGAGATAGCGACTTGGCGTAGAATATTCATAAGTTGGGCGTGTAGAGACGCAACTTTTATTATATGGGGCCAACCCGGTCAGGGTGCTCCAAGTCGGTCGTTTGGTTGGTTTATGGTTTGGGCCGACCACGTGGTGTGCCAAGTTGAGGTACCTTTCATGAATTATAACTTGGTCAGTTTGCCACCGAGCGACAAGCTGCGGTGTGTTTTGGAATGGTCTTGAGTGGGACTATCAAGGAAAAATACCAATCGAAAATCAGCTTGTCCATGGCCGAAGCTATTAGTGAAACATATAGCAAAATGGGTCCAAAAACGAATGAAATGGGAATTGGACCAAGAATAACGGCAAGTTGGAGAAGAGATAGCAAGTTGGCGTAGAACAATTATATTTGGTGCATGGCATGACCAACAAAAAAGTATATGGGGCCAAGGTGCTAGCTGGCCTCCAAAGTGGAGATATGGGCGATCCAAAGTTTGTACCCAAGTACGAACAAGTATGGAAAAAACAGGGTAAGGTACCAAGTACCATTAATAACTTCGGCTGTAGATGGCCGAGCGAGGCAAACGGCTCACCGTTGGAAAGGTCTTGGGGAGACCTATCTACCCTGGAAGTTTCATGAGGCTGAGTTGAAAGACCACGGAGATATTAGGTGATGATGGTCGTATTCGGGGACCAAGTCGCAGGAAATGGCACTTGACCAAAATCACCCTTGGAAGGTGAATACCGGCTTACCGGTAAGAGATAGCGACTTGGCGTGGAATATTCATAAGTTGAGCGTGTCTAGACGCAACTTTCATTATATGGGGGCAACCCGGTCAGGGTGCTCCAAATCGGTCGTTTGGTCGGTTTATGGTTTGGACCGACCACGTGGTGTACCATGTTGAGGTACCTTTCATGAATTATAACTCGGTCAGTTTGCCACCGAGCGACAAGCTACGATGTGATTTGGATAGGTCTTGAGTGGGACTATCTAGGAAAAATACAAATAGAAAATCAGCATGTCCATGGCCGAAGCTATTAGTGAAACATATAGCAAAATGGGTCCAAAAACGAATGAAATGGGACTTGGACCAAGAATAACGGCAAGTTGGAGAAGAGATAGCAAGTTGGCGTAGAACAATTATATTTGGTGCATGGTATGACCAACAAAAAAGTATACGGGGCCAAGGTGCTGGCTGGCCTCCAAAGTGGAGATATGGGCGATACAAAGTTTGTACCCAAGTATGGCAAAAACTGGTAGAGGTACCTTTCATGAATTACTGCTCAGGCTGTATGGCACTTAGCGGGACGCTTGGCTCTGGTATGGAATAGTCTTGAGTGGGACTATCAAGGAAAAATACGAACAAAAAATCACCATGTCCACGGACGAAGGTATTAGCGAAACTTAGAGCGAAATTGCGACCAAGTCGCTGGAAATGGCCCTTGGACCAAGTATACCGTCAAGGCGGTACGAGATAGCGAGTTGACGTGGAATATTTATAAGTTTGCCTCCACGAGACGAAAGTTTAGTTATATGGGGCCAACCCGCTCAGGGTTGTCCAAGTCGGTCATATGGCTGATCGAAATTTTCGACCAAGTACTGAGAAAACAGGGTAAGGTACCGTGTACCTCGAATAACTTTGGCTGTAGATGTCCGAGCGAGGCAAACGGCATAGCGTTGGAAAGGTCTTGAGGTGTTCTAGGCACCCTGAAAGTTTGAAAAGGCTATCTGGAAAACTCGTGGAGATATTAGAGAAACATTGGGCCCAAAAGATACCAAGTCGCAGGAAATGGGCCCTCCAAGAACACCCTAAAATCCCAATTACGGCTAAGTTGCAGGCCAGCTAGCGAAGTGAAATGTTCTAGTTATGCCTAGAACACGTTAATGCGCAACTTTTTGAATCAGAACTTTTTTCGATATCTGGCCCCCAAAGGGGGGATATGGGCGATCAAAGGATTTTTCCAAGTTTCGGTACTTTTTACGGTATCGCTCATAGCTCCGGCTGTATGCAAGCAAATGACAATCTAAGACATGATTTGGAAAGGTATTGAGCAGTACTAACTTACGTTAGAACACAGCGAAGCGCTATCGGTTCATGGCAAGGCCGATATAAGCAGTCAAAGATGAAAAATGTTGACAAAATGAACAAAAATTACCTTGGTACGCGAATAGCGGCCAGGGATGAAGAGGTACGAAGGTGGTGTAGAAGAATTATAATTAGGGCTTGGTACGCTCTAAAAGTTTGCCGAAGACCGCAAAGCGCTCAGACCCATAGAAAGTGGCCATTTGGGCCGAACAGTGCGTGCAAAGAGGTGAAAATGCAAAAATTGCACTTTGGGGGGCGATTTGCGGGGGGAAGGAGGGGTCGGAGGGGAAAATGTCCCAGGACCAAAAAGTCTTATCTCGTCGAGATCTACAACATTGCCGAAGACCGCAAAGCGCTAGCTCGCAATCGAAAAATCGAGAATTTGAAAATTTTCTAAGTCTTGGGCTCCCTAAGGAAAAGTTTCAAAAATCACGTTTGTCCCCAATTTTGAAGGGGAAGGAGTCGGTTCCGGGGCATGGTGTCTTCGGCAAAAAGTCTTATCTTTTTGCGTACTTTCGACTAGTTCAATAAAAATTTTTGACCCAAAAATTGTTCGGCGGACCCCTAGGTCGAAAAACCCGAAAAAAGTCGAAAAAAGTCGAAAATGTCGAAAAATGAGAAAACCTCATATTCGGACTCTACACGAGCCCCAGATATTGAAAAGTGAAATCCGCGGTCGATTTGGAACAAAAAATTGACCTAGGCAAAGTTGTATGGAGGTAGGGACCCCTGAGAAAAAAGTTTGGTCCCGAGGCTCCTTGGACCACCAAGTCCCTAGGTCGGACCAAAATCGGAAAAAATCCGGCCAAAGTCGAAAGTGTCGAAAATTTTAAAAAACCCCTTTTGGGGCCCTATGGCCTCCCTAGATAATGAAAAGTGAGGTCCGCGGCCGATCCGGAAGAAAAACTTGACCTAGGCAAACTTGTATGACGGTGGGGACCCAAAAAAATTTCGATGAGTGTAGTTTAGACAGGCCGGAAAATGTATCGGTGGTCCGTATCAAGGGACGTCTTTTAGTTCCATGGGGTGGTGGTCGTCGAACAAAGTCGCCTAGGTCGACCACCAGAAAGACCAGTCGTGTTGTAATGGATGTTTTGACCACTTTACTAGGGAAACCTAGTAGGTCGAAGCAAATTTGGGGTTCGAGATGAGTTGGTGAAAGTTGGTCCAACCTAGGTGTGCTTGGTGGAGGTTGACCATGAAAGTAGAGCATGATGGGAATGACCATAACTTTGGTTCTAGATGTCGGATCGGTACACTTGAGGCAGTTTTGGAAAGGTGAAGGCCTGCTCTAGCTATGTTTCCTACCAAGCTAAGCGCCTACTAGTGACCCGGAGGAGGTATTAAGGGTCAAAGGCAAAAAGGGGTACCCTAAAGTGCATGTGACCAAGAAAATGGGAAAAACGGTATCGCCTATAGCTCAGGCTGTATGGCTCGGATCGGAAAGCTTGGATATGCGTTGGAAAGGTCTTGACGAGCGCTAGCTATGTGTCCCACCAAGCGAAGCGCTAGGTGTTGAGCAAGTCGGTCATATTAGAGGGCAAAGGTGAAAAATGGTGGTTTAGAGGCGAAAATTCACCTTATGATCGAAAATAGCGGGCGAACGATAAGAGCTACGAGCACGGCGTAGAACAATCATAAGTTCGTTACCACAAGACCTAACTTTGGCCAATATAAAGCGAGAAGATCGGAGGTACCCATCAGGGTGATATGGCTGGTTCAAAGTTGGACCAAAACGAGACTTGAGAAATGGGTTGAAACACGGTATCGCGAATAACTCAGGCTGTATGGAACGGATCGACAAGCTAAGATCAGTGTTGGAAAGGTCGAACCGAGCGCTAACTATAATCCCAAACAACCGAAGCGCTAAGTGTTGAGCAAAACTGAGTTATTAAGCGACAAAGTGGAAAAATAATACCAAAATGGCCAAAAATCACACAAGACCAAGAATACCGAGCAGGCGGTAAGAGATAGCGGGTTGACGTAGAATACTTATAAGTTTGCCTCTACGAGACCTAAAAGTCGGCCATAGACAGCGAGAAGATCGGACCACTCTGGAAGGGTGATACGAGTGGTCAAAAATTGGCAAAAATGAAACATGGCTAAAATGGATTTGACTTGTGCACCATATAGCTCCGGCTGTATGGCATGGATTGTTAAGCTAGGATATGTTTTGGAAAGGTAACACCCAGCGCTAGATACGACTAGAACAAAGCAAAGCGCTAACTAGCATGATTTGGAAGTTATTAAGCGACAAAGTCGAAAAATGTTACCAAAATTGAAACTCGAGTACATTGGGCCAAAAAGTACAAGTTGTGAAATTTGGACTTACGAGTAAAATACCGAGCAGGCGGTAAGAGATAGCGACTTAGCGTAGAATATTCATAAGTTGGGCGTGTTAAGACGCAACTTTCATTATATGGGGCCAACCCGGTCAGGGTGCTCCAAGTCGGTCGTTTGGTCGGTATATGGTTTGGGCCGACCACGTGGTGTACCATGTTGAGGTACCTTTCATGAATTATAACTCGGTCAGTTTGCCACCGAGCGACAAGCTACGGTGTGTTTTGGAATGGTCTTGAGTGGGACTATCAAAGAAAAATACAAATAGAAAATCAGCTTGTCCATGGCCGAAGCTATTAGTGAAACATATAGCAAAATGGGTCCAAAAACGAATGAAATGGGACTTGGACCAAGAATAACGGCAAGTTGGAGAAGAGATAGCAAGTTGACGTAGAACATTTATATTTTGTGCATGGTATGACCAACAAAAAAGTATATGGGGCCAAGGTGCTGGCTGGCCTCCAAAGTGGAGATATGGGCGATCCAAAGTTTGTACCCAAGTACGAACAAGTATGGAAAAAACAGGGTAAGGTACCAAGTACCATGAATAACTTCGGCTGTAGATGGCCGAGCGAGGCAAACGGCATACCGTTGGAAAGGTCTTGGGGAGACCTATCTACCCTGAAAGTTTCATGAGGCTGAGTTGAAAGACCACGGAGATATTAAGTGATGATGGTCCAATTCGGGGACCAAGTCGCAGGAAATGGCACTTGACCAAAATCACCCTTGGAAGGTGAATACCGGCTTACCGGTAAGAGATAGCGACTTGGCGTGGAATATTCATAAGTTGAGCGTGTCTAGACGCAACTTTCATTATATGGGGGCAACCCGGTCAGGGTGCTCCAAATCGGTCGTTTGGTCGGTTTATGGTTTGGACCGACCACGTGGTGTACCAAGTTGAGGTACCTTTCATGAATTATAACTCGGTCAGTTTGCCACCGAGCGACAAGCTACGATGTGATTTGGATAGGTCTTGAGTGGGACTATCTAGGAAAAATACAAATAGAAAATCAGCATGTCCATGGCCGAAGCTATTAGTGAAACATATAGCAAAATGGGTCCAAAAACGAATGAAATGGGACTTGGACCAAGAATAACGGCAAGTTGGAGAAGAGATAGCAAGTTGGCGTAGAACAATTATATTTGGTGCATGGTATGACCAACAAAAAAGTATACGGGGCCAAGGTGCTGGCTGGCCTCCAAAGTGGAGATATGGGCGATACAAAGTTTGTACCCAAGTATGGCAAAAACTGGTAGAGGTACCTTTCATGAATTACTGCTCAGGCTGTATGGCACTTAGCGGGACGCTTGGCTCTGGTATGGAATAGTCTTGAGTGGGACTATCAAGGAAAAATACGAACAAAAAATCACCATGTCCACGGACGAAGGTATTAGCGAAACTTAGAGCGAAATTGCGACCAAGTCGCTGGAAATGGCCCTTGGACCAAGTATACCGTCAAGGCGGTACGAGATAGCGAGTTGACGTGGAATATTTATAAGTTTGCCTCCACGAGACTAAAGTTTAGTTATATGGGGCCAACCCGCTCAGGGTTGTCCAAGTCGGTCATATGGCTGATCGAAATTTTCGACCAAGTACTGAGAAAACAGGGTAAGGTACCGTGTACCTCGAATAACTTTGGCTGTAGATGTCCGAGCGAGGCAAACGGCATAGCGTTGGAAAGGTCTTGAGGTGTTCTAGGCACCCTGAAAGTTTGAAAAGGCTATCTGGAAAACTCGTGGAGATATTAGAGAAACATTGGGCCCAAAAGATACCAAGTCGCAGGAAATGGGCCCTCCAAGAACACCCTAAAATCCCAATTACGGCTAAGTTGCAGGCCAGCTAGCGAAGTGAAATGTTCTAGGCATAACTAGAACACGTTAAGGCGCAACTTTTTGAATAAGAACTTTTTTCGATATCTGGTCCCCAAAGGGGGGATATGGGCGATCAAAGGATTTTTCCAAGTTTCGGTACTTTTTACGGTATCGCTCATAGCTCCGGCTGTATGCAAGCAAATGACAATCTAAGACATGATTTGGAAAGGTATTGAGCAGTACTAACTTACGTTAGAACACAGCGAAGCGCTATCGGTTCATGGCAAGGCCGATATAAGCAGTCAAAGATGAAAAATGTTGACAAAATGAACAAAAATTACCTTGGTACGCGAATAGCGGCCAGGGATGAAGAGGTACGAAGGTGGTGTAGAAGAATTATAATTAGGGCTTGGTACGCTCTAAAAGTTTGCCGAAGACCGCAAAGCGCTCAGACCCATAGAAAGTGGCCATTTGGGCCGAACAGTGCGTGCAAAGAGGTGAAAATGCAAAAATTGCACTTTGTGGGGCGATTTGCGGGGGGAAGGAGGGGTCGGAGGGCAAAATGTCCCTTGACCAAAAAGTCTTATCTCGTCGAGATCTACAACACTGCCGAAGACCGCAAAGCGCTAGCTCGCAATCGAAAAATCAAGAATTTGAAAATTTTCTAAGTCTTGGGCTCCCTAAGGAAAAGTTTCAAAAATCACGTTTGTCCTCAATTTTGAAGGGGAAGGAGTCGGTTCCGGGGCATGGTGTCTTCGGCAAAAAGTCTTATCTTTTTGCGTACTTTCGACTAGTTCAATAAAAATTTTTGACCCAAAATTTGTTCGGCGGACCCCTAGGTCGAAAAACCCGAAAAAATCCCAAAAAAGTCGAAAATGTCGAAAAATGAGAAAACCTCATATTCGGACTCTACACGAGCCCCAGATATTGAAAAGTGAAATCCGCGGTCGATTTGGAACAAAAAATTGACCTAGGCAAAGTTGTATGGAGGTAGGGACCCCTGAGAAAAAAGTTTGGTCCCGAGGCTCCTTGGACCACCAAGTCCCTAGGTCGGACCAAAATCGGAAAAAATCCGACCGAAGTCGAAAGTGTCGAAAATTTTAAAAAACCCCTTTTGGGGCCCTATGGCCTCCCTAGATAATGAAAAGTGAGGTCCGCGGCCGATCCGGAAGAAAAACTTGACCTAGGCAAACTTGTATGACGGTGGGGACCCAAAAAAATTTCGATGAGTGTAGTTTAGACAGGCCGGAAAATGTATCGGTGGTCCGTATCAAGGGACGTCTTTTAGTTCCATGGGGTGGTGGTCGTCGAACAAAGTCGCCTAGGTCGACCACCAGAAAGACCAGTCGTGTTGTAATGGATGTTTTGACCACTTTACTAGGGAAACCTAGTAGGTCGAAGCAAATTTGGGGTTCGAGATGAGTTGGTGAAAGTTGGTCCAACCTAGGTGTGCTTGGTGGAGGTTGACCATGAAAGTAGAGCATGATAGGAATGACCATAACTTTGGTTCTAGATGTCGGATCGGTACACTTGAGGCAGTTTTGGAAAGGTGAAGGCCTGCTCTAGCTATGTTTCCTACCAAGCTGAGCGCCTACTAGTGACCCGGAGGAGGTATTAAGGGTCAAAGGCAAAAAGGGGTACCCTAAAGTGCATGTGACCAAGAAAATGGGAAAAACGGTATCGCCTATAGCTCAGGCTGTATGGCTCGGATCGGAAAGCTTGGATATGCGTTGGAAAGGTCTTGACGAGCGCTAGCTATGTGTCCTACCAAGCGAAGCGCTAGGTGTTGAGCAAGTCGGTCATATTAGAGGGCAAAGGTGAAAAATGGTGGTTTAGAGGCGAAAATTCACCTTATGATCGAAAATAGCGGGCGAACGATAAGAGCTACGAACACGGCGTAGAACAATCATAAGTACGTTACCACAAGACCTAACTTTGGCCAATATAGAGCGAGAAGATCGGAGGTACCCATCAGGGTGATATGGCTGGTTCAAAGTTGGACCAAAACGAGACTTGAGAAATGGGTTGAAACACGGTATCGCGAATAACTCAGGCTGTATGGAACGGATCGACAAGCTAAGATCAGTGTTGGAAAGGTCGAACCGAGCGCTAACTATAATCCCAAACAACCGAAGCGCTAAGTGTTGAGCAAAACTGAGTTATTAAGCGACAAAGTGGAAAAATAATACCAAAATGGCCAAAAATCACACAAGACCAAGAATACCGAGCAGGCGGTAAGAGATAGCGGGTTGACGTAGAATACTTATAAGTTTGCCTCTACGAGACCTAAAAGTCGTCCATAGACAGCGAGAAGATCGGACCACTCTGGAAGGGTGATACGAGTGGTCAAAAATTGGCAAAAATGAAACATGGCTAAAATGGATTTGACTTGTGCACCGTATAGCTCCGGCTGTATGGCATGGATTGTTAAGCTAGGATATGTTTTGGAAAGGTAACACCCAGCGCTAGATACGACTAGAAGAAAGCAAAGCGCTAACTAGCATGATTTGGAAGTTATTAAGTGTCAAAGTCGAAAAATGTTACCAAAATTGAAACTCGAGTACATTGGGCCAAAAAGTACAAGTTGTGAAATTTGGACTTACGAGTAAAATACCGAGCAGGCGGTAAGAGATAGAGACTTGGTGTAGAACAATTATATGTTGGGCATGTTATAACCTATATTTGGCCCGAACATAGTGACGAGATCGGTGGTACCCAAAAGGGTGGTACAGGTGTTAGATGGTTTTCCCAGAGCATAAGCTCCACATGATATGGAAAACGGGAAACATCATAACTTCGGCTGTATGGCATGGAATGGAACGAACAAGGTATCGATGGAAAGAGAAAAGGTAGCGCTAACTATAATTCCTACCAAGCAAAGCGCTAGCATGTGACCGTTCGGGTGTTATTGTGAGTCAAAGTCAGAAATTGTTACCACGAGAGGCGAAAATCCGACTAAGTCCATGAATACCGGGCTGGCGGTAAGAGATACGGCTTGGCCGTAGAACATTTATAAGTTGGCCAATACAAGACCTAAGTTTCGTCCATAGACGACAAGAAGATCGAAGATACCTGAAGGTGAGATATGGGCGTCCCAAAGTGGGCCTTTGAAAAAGTGACAAACTTCCCTTATAACAGCATACACCAAATATCTCTGGCTCTATGGCACCGAATAAGAAGTTGAGCTCAGCGATAGAAAGGTGATAGTCAGCGCTAAATATCATACGAACAGAGTGAAGCGCTAAAGGGAAAGGATCTTGGTGATATAAGGTGACAAAGTCGAGAAAAGTTGCCTCAAAATCATGAAAAATGTGAAAAAATGGCTAAGTCCCGGGTGCCTTAAGGGCAGGTTAATCGAATGTACCGAGCTGGCGGTACGAGATAGAGACTTGGTGTAGAACAATTATATGTTTGGCATGGCAAGACCTACATTCGGTCAATACAAAGTGAGAAGATCAAAGATACCCGCAAGGGTGATATTGGTGTCCAAAGGAAAAAAGCACTAAGTCAAGAAGTCAGTATGCGATGAAACACGGACCAAGAGTACCAAGCAATTGGTGCAAGTTAGAGCCTTAATGGTTCAAGATAGAGACTTGGTGTAGAACAATTATAAGTTTGGCATAGCAAGACCTACATTTGGTCAATACATGGTGCGAAGATCAAAGATACCCGTAAGGGTGATATTGGTGTCCAAAGGTAAAAAACACTAAGTCTTGGGTAACTTATATGAAGAAAAAGAACCCTGATGGGTCATATGGAATTGATCGAAAAATCGGCTAAGTCCCAAAATGGGGATGTCAGAACTACACTCAAATGTTACCACACCAAGCAAGGCAAACTTATATGAAGGCAAGGACCCTGATGGGTCATATGGTATTTTACGAAAAATCGGCTAAGTCCCAAAATGGGGATGTCAGAACTACACTCAAATGTTACCACATCAAGCAAGGCAAACTTATATGAAGCAAAGGACCCTGATGGGTCATATGGTATTTTACGAAAAATCGGCTAAGTCCCAAAATGGGGATGTCTGAACTACACTCAAATGTTACCACATCAAGCAAGGCAAACTTATATGAAGGCAAGGACCCTGATGGGTCATATGGTATTTTACGAAAAATCGGCTAAGTCCCAAAATGATGATGTCAGAACTACACTCAAAGGTTACAACACCAAGCAAGGCAAACTTATATGAAGCAAAGGACCCTGATGGGTCATATGGTATTTTACGAAAAATCGGCTAAGTCCCAAAATGGGGATGTCAGAACTACACTCAAATGTTACCACACCAAGCAAGGCAAACTTATATGAAGCAAAGGACCCTGATGGGTCATATGGTATTTTACGAAAAATCGGCTAAGTCCCAAAATGGGGATGTCAGAACTACACTCAAATGTTACCACACCAAGCAAGGCAAACTTATATGAAGGCAAGGACCCTGATGGGTCATATGGTATTTTACGAAAAATCGGCTAAGTCCCAAAATGGGGATTTCAGAACTACACTCAAATGTTACCACACCAAGCAAGGCAAACTTATATGAAGCAAAGGACCCTGATGGGTCATATGGTATTTTACGAAAAATCGGCTAAGTCCCAAAATGGGGATGTCTGAACTACACTCAAATGTTACCACATCAAGCAAGGCAAACTTATATGAAGGCAAGGACCCTGATGGGTCATATGGTATTTTACGAAAAATCGGCTAAGTCCCAAAATGATGATGTCAGAACTACACTCAAAGGTTACAACACCAAGCAAGGCAAACTTATATGAAGCAAAGGACCCTGATGGGTCATATGGTATTTTACGAAAAATCGGCTAAGTCCCAAAATGGGGATGTCAGAACTACACTCAAATGTTACCACACCAAGCAAGGCAAACTTATATGAAGCAAAGGACCCTGATGGGTCATATGGTATTTTACGAAAAATCGGCTAAGTCCCAAAATGGGGATGTCAGAACTACACTCAAATGTTACCACACCAAGCAAGGCAAACTTATATGAAGCAAAGGACCCTGATGGGTCATATGGTATTGATTGAAAAATCGGCTAAGTCCCAAAATGGGGATGTCAGAACTACACTCAAATGTTACCACACCAAGCAAGGCAAACTTATATGAAGGCAAGGACCCTGATGGGTCATATGGTATTTTACGAAAAATCGGCTAAGTCCCAAAATGATGATGTCAGAACTACACTCAAAGGTTACAACACCAAGCAAGGCAAACTTATATGAAGCAAAGGACCCTGATGGGTCATATGGTATTTTACGAAAAATCGGCTAAGTCCCAAAATGGGGATGTCAGAACTACACTCAAATGTTACCACACCAAGCAAGGCAAACTTATATGAAGCAAAGGACCCTGATGGGTCATATGGTATTTTACGAAAAATCGGCTAAGTCCCAAAATGGGGATGTCAGAACTACACTCAAATGTTACCACACCAAGCAAGGCAAACTTATATGAAGGCAAGGACCCTGATGGGTCATATGGTATTTTACGAAAAATCGGCTAAGTCCCAAAATGATGATGTCAGAACTACACTCAAAGGTTACAACACCAAGCAAGGCAAACTTATATGAAGCAAAGGACCCTGATGGGTCATATGGTATTTTACGAAAAATCGGCTAAGTCCCAAAATGGGGATGTCAGAACTACACTCAAATGTTACCACACCAAGCAAGGCAAACTTATATGAAGGCAAGGACCCTGATGGGTCATATGGTATTGATTGAAAAATCGGCTAAGTCCCAAAATGGGGATGTCAGAACTACACTCAAATGTTACCACATCAAGCAAGGCAAACTTATATGAAGCAAAGGACCCTGATGGGTCATATGGTATTTTACGAAAAATCGGCTAAGTCCCAAAATGGGGATGTCAGAACTACACTCAAATGTTACCACATCAAGCAAGGCAAACTTATATGAAGCAAAGGACCCTGATGGGTCATATGGTATTTTACGAAAAATCGGCTAAGTCCCAAAATGATGGTGTCAGAACTACACTCAAAGGTTACAACACCAAGCAAGGCAAACTTATATGAAGCAAAGGACCCTGATGGGTCATATGGTATTTTACGAAAAATCGGCTAAGTCCCAAAATGGGGATGTCTGAACTACACTCATATGTTACCACACCAAGCAAGGCAAACTTATATGAAGGCAAGGACCCTGATGGGTCATATGGTATTTTACGAAAAATCGGCTAAGTCCCAAAATGGGGATGTCAGAACTACACTCAAATGTTACCACATCAAGCAAGGCAAACTTATATGAAGCAAAGGACCCTGATGGGTCATATGGTATTTTACGAAAAATCGGCTAAGTCCCAAAATGATGATGTCAGAACTACACTCAAAGGTTACAACACCAAGCAAGGCAAACTTATATGAAGCAAAGGACCCTGATGGGTCATATGGTATTTTACGAAAAATCGGCTAAGTCCCAAAATGGGGATGTCTGAACTACACTCATATGTTACCACACCAAGCAAGGCAAACTTATATGAAGCAAAAGACCCTGATGGGTCAAATGGTATTTTACGAAAAATCGGCTAAGTCCCAAAATGGGGATGTCAGAACTACACTCAAATGTTACCACACCAAGCAAGGCAAACTTATATGAAGGCAAGGACCCTGATGGGTCATATGGTATTTTACGAAAAATCGGCTAAGTCCCAAAATGATGATGTCAGAACTACACTCAAATGTTACCATACCAAGCAAGGCAAACTTATATGAAGGAAAGGACCCATATGGGTCATATGGTATTTTACGAAAAATCGGCTAAGTCCCAAAATGAGGATGTCAGAACTACACTAAAAAGTTGCCACACCAAGCAAGGCAAAGTACCTAGGTGAACCCTAGGAAGAAACACGGACCAAGTCAGATGGCCTAAGTCAATAGAACAAGTGACCTAGGCAAAGTTGTATGGCGCTGAGGACCCTGAAAAATCTGGTTAGTGTAGTTTAGACAGGGTAGGTTTTTGGGTCGGCCGAACCCCCTTATTTTGGGTTTTGGCCTCATCAAGAAGCTACACCTAGGCAAACTGCCTAGGGTGAAAGTGCGAAGACCAATCGAATAGTAAGACAAGTTTTGACCGATCGCCCTAGGCAAGCTTGTATGAAGAAAGGGACCCTAAGGGTCATATGGAAATACATGAAAAATCGGCTAAGTCCCAAAATTGGGATGTCAGAACTACACTAAAAAGTTACCACATCAAGCAAGGCAAACTACCTAGGTGAACCCTAGCAAGAAACACGGACCAAGTCAGATGGCCTAAGTCAAGAGTGCAAGTGACCTAGGCAAAGTTGTATGACGGTGAGGACCCTGAAAAATCTGGTTAGTGTAGTTTAGACAGGGGAGGTTTTTGGGTCGGCTGAACCTCCTTATTTTGGGTTTTGACCTCCTCAAGAAGCTACACCTAGGCAAACTGCCTAGGGTGAAAGTGCGAAGACCAATCGAATAGTAAGACAAGTTTTGACCGATCGCCCTAGGCAAGCTTGTATGAAGAAAGGGACCCTATGGGTCATATGGAAATACATGAAAAATCGGCTAAGTCCCAAAATTGGGATGTCTGAACTACACTAAAAAGTTACCACAGCAAGCAAGGCAAAGTACCTAGGTGAACCCTAGGAAGAAACACGGACCAAGTCAGATGGCCTAAGTCAAGAGTACAAGTGACCTAGGCAAAGTTGTATGGCGCTGAGGACCCTGAAAAATCGGGTTAGTGTAGTTCAGACAGGGGAGGTTTCTGGGTCGGCTGAACCTCCTTATTTCGGGTTTTGGCCTCCTCAAGAAGACAGACCTAGGCGAACTGCCTAGGGTGAAAGTGCGAAGACCAATCGAATAGTAAGACAAGTTTTGACCGATCGCCCTAGGCAAGCTTGTATGAAGAAAGGGACCCTATGGGTCATATGGAAATACATGAAAAATCGGCTAAGTCCCAAAATTAGGATGTCTGAACTACACTAAAAAGTTACCACATCAAGCAAGGCAAAGTACCTAGGTGAACCCTAGGAAGAAACACGGACCAAGTCGGATGGCCTAAGTCAAGAGTACAAGTGACCTAGGCAAAGTTGTATGGCGCTGAGGACCCTGAAAAATCGGGTTAGTGTAGTTCAGACAGGGGAGGTTTCTGGGTCGGCTGAACCTCCTTATTTCGGGTTTTGGCCTCCTCAAGAAGACAGACCTAGGCAAAGTGCCTAGGGTGAAAGTGCGAAGACCAATCGAATAGTAAGACAAGTTTTGACCGATCGCCCTAGGCAAGCTTGTATGAAGAAAGGGACCCTATGGGTCATATGGAAATATACGAGAAATCGGCTAAGTCCCGAAATTGGGATGTCTGAACTACACTAAAAAGTTACCACATCAAGCAAGGCAAAGTACCTAGGTGAACCCTAGGAAGAAACACGGACCAAGTCAGATGGCCTAAGTCAAGAGTACAAGTGACCTAGGCAAAGTTGTATGGCGCTAAGGACCATGAAAAATCGGGTTAGTGTAGTTAAGACAGGGGAGGTTTCAGGGTCGGCTGGACCTCCTTATTTCGGGTTTTGGCCTCCTCAAGAAGACAGACCTAGGCGAACTGCCTAGGGTGAAAGTGCGAAGACCAATCGAATAGTAAGACAAGTTTTGACCGATCGCCCTAGGCAAGCTTGTATGAAGAAAGGGACCCTATGGGTCATATGGAAATACATGAAAAATCGGCTAAGTCCCAAAATTAGGATGTCTGAACTACACTAAAAAGTTACCACATCAAGCAAGGCAAAGTACCTAGGTGAACCCTAGGAAGAAACACGGACCAAGTCGGATGGCCTAAGTCAAGAGTACAAGTGACCTAGGCAAAGTTGTATGGCGCTGAGGACCCTGAAAAATCGGGTTAGTGTAGTTCAGACAGGGGAGGTTTCAGGGTCGGCCGAACCTCCTTATTTCGGGTTTTGGCCTCCTCAAGAAGACAGACCTAGGCGAACTGCCTAGGGTGAAAGTGCGAAGACCAATCGAATAGTAAGACAAGTTTTGACCGATCGCCCTAGGCAAGCTTGTATGAAGAAAGGGACCCTATGGGTCATATGGAAATATACGAAAAATCGGCTAAGTCCCAAAATTGGGATGTCAGAACTACACTATAAAGTTACCACATTAGCAAGGCAGACTTGTATGAAGAACGGGACCCTGGTGAAAGTAGCAAATATCCCAAACCGAACATGAATATTATACACACAAGAGTACGAACATAAAGGAACACGGACCAAGCGTACCGAGAGAATCGGTACTATAGAACCCTCGTGGTTCTACACAAAGACTTTATGTTAGGGGTTCAAGCCCCATAGTACTCAAACGGTGACAGTAGCAAATATCCCAAAACGAACGTGAATCTTATTCACAAGAGTACGAACATAAAGGAACACGGACCAAGCGTACCGAGAGAATCGGTACTATAGAGCCCTCGTGGTTCTACACAAAGACTTTATGTTCGGGGTTCACACCCCAAATCGAACGTGGAATTTACTTTCTGATGGTCATGCGGTCGTCCAAAGGGGTCTAGTATCCTGGGATGACAAGCATCACGGGCACAGCTCGTATCAAAACAGTCGAAGAGGCCCGCGAAAGCTTGCTTTCCATGGCTATGCGATGCACAAATTGAGTTTACTCACCGTAGTATAAAACGAACGAACCGAACCTATCCGAGTAGGGATAATGGGCGCAGTAACATACTTCTGTGACCCAGCGAGAGTTGAACGAGGTGACATGAACTGTCAGTGGCTTATATCAGATGGGATACATACATGAGATTGCTTTCAAATCTACACTCGAAAACCTAACCAAGTAAAAGCGAACGTGGGGAGGATTCGAAACTGGTAACGAAATCTTAAGCTGGAAAGAGTCATCACTATGGATACATATTATGCGAAACCAATCAAGTGCTCAGTACTGATCCAAAACCTAAGAGCACTAGTGAACACCTTATTCTCACCCTAGTTCACATCCAAGTGATCGACCACGTGTGTGAAGCAAAGACCAATCGAATTCCTCAATGGACCGAACACTATGAACAAATGGCCAAAAACGTTATAACTATCCAAACATACTACTATCTAGCGAAAGTCATCACGATGGAACCATACCATGATCTTTAACCTATAGCGCTCACCATATTCCTACCCAGAGTGCAAGTGAACAGATTGCCCACCCTTACCCAGTTCACAACCACGTGATCGACTAACATACCGAGGTTACCACAAGTCAAAGTTATACGTTTACAAGCGCAAGACCAATCGAAAACCCCGAAAGCAATCTCGACCCAAAATGTATTATCCGTGAGTGTAGTCGAGTCTCGTACTCGTCATCTGTAATCGTCGGATAGAATATCCAGTACACGGTTGTCTTTCCAAATGAAATCTACATACAGAACTCGCTCTTGGCAAATGGGTGGCAATGGCGCAATCAGGAGCGAGTTCCCGTCCGGGTGCCAAGTGATTGGCAAATGTCTGGGGGAAAGCAACCATATATTGATTTGTCTGTTAGTGTACTGGGTGTTTGAGGTATGTAGTATCCACGCTTGGTTGGGTGTGTCAGAGGACCATGGATGCGTTCACAACCCCAATTGGGGTACATCGGGAATGATTTTGTGGAACCGATGTGCCCGGCACACACTAAGTTTTGTTGCAAGTTAATAGTGTGCCATGTCCGGGGGGGTTGTGATTAAACTCTGGTGAATTGCGTACTGTGGTGATTGGGGTATGAAAGCCCCGCAGTTGCAATGATCGGACGCGCCTAGCGTGTCCTTTAGTTGATGGTAGGGAAATGAAGGCCCTTGTCAGCTCACCTAAGTATTCATGGAAGTTTGGCATAAGGTCGCTGTGGTAGGGGTATGAAGGCCCCGTCAGCGCATGCACAATCGGGCGCACGAGCGCTTAGCGGAGTCGAATGCCGCTCAAGTGCCTGTCCGGTGCATCGGGTGTGTGTGATACGAGGGCAATGAGGTTCGCACGGGGGCTCGCCTCCCGTGTGCTACCGGACTTGACAACATATAGAACGTGGTGTTTGCTCCTCCGGGTGCAATGGGACAATGAACATTCGAACGCAAAGTCGGAATTCTGGTTGATCCTACCAGTAATATACGCTCGTCTCAAAGGTTAAGCCATGCATGTCTAAGTACAAACAGATTTAATGTGAAACCGCATAAGGCTCAGTATAACAGCTATAATTTACGAGATCATCAACCTAGTTACTTGGATAACTGTGGAAAATCTAGAGCTAATACATGCAACATGCCAGGACCCTCGCGGGAACTGGTGCACTTATTAGTCAAACCAATCGCGGGTTCTCCGTGTCATTGAGTTGAAGTCTGGATAATGATGCTGATCGTATGGTCTCGTACCGACGACAGATCTCGCAAATATCTGCCCTATCAACTATGGATGGTAGTATAGAGGACTACCATGGTTGCAACGGGTAACGGGGAATCAGGGTTCGATTCCGGAGAGGGAGCCTGAGAAATGGCTACCACATCCAAGGAAGGCAGCAGGCGCGTAAATTACCCAATCCCGGGACGGGGAGGTAGTGACGAGAAATAACAATATGAAACTCTTTAATGATGTTTCATAATTGGAATGAGTAGAGCATAAATCCTTCTACGAGGATCAAGTGGAGGGCAAGTCTGGTGCCAGCAGCCGCGGTAATTCCAGCTCCACTAGCGTATATTAAAATTGTTGCGGTTAAAACGTTCGAAGTTGATACTTGTCCAACACAGTCCGGCTCCGCCGACCCGGTCAACCCGTGGTCGGTGGGCCAAGTCGGAATCTGGTTGCGACTCAATGGTGTGGTAGGGCACCAAGTCTGTGTCATGGTGTGCCCTTCAACGGGTGCAAGTGTAACATAGAGCTCGACCGCTCACGTTTACCTTGAACAAATTAGAGTGCTTAAAGCAGGGTGCCCAAACGCCCTAGAATAATCTTGCATGGAATAATGGAATACGACCTTGGTCTAATCTTTCATTGGTTTGTACTCAGACCGGAGGTAATGATTAACAGAAGTAGTTGGGGACACTAGTATTACGGCGCGAGAGGTGAAATTCGTAGACCGTCGTAAGACTAACTAAAGCGAAGGCATTTGTCAAGGATGCTTTCTTTAATCAAGAACGAAAGTTAGAGGATCGAAGGCGATTAGATACCGCCCTAGTTCTAACCGTAAACGATGCCAACTAGCAATTGGGAGACGCTACAACCAGGTGCTCTCAGTAGCTTCCGGGAAACCAAAGTCAGGTTCCGGGGGAAGTATGGTTGCAAAGTTGAAACTTAAAGGAATTGACGGAAGGGCACCACAATGAAATGGAGCTTGCGGTTCAATTTGACTCAACACGGGAAAACTTACCAGGTCCGAACTTATGGAGGTGAGACAGATTAATAGCTCTTTCTCAAATTTAAGGGTAGTGGTGCATGGCCGTTCTTAGTTCGTGGATTGATTTGTCTGGTTAATTCCGATAACGAACGTGACTCACATATGCTAACTAGAACGCAGTCAGCGTTAATGCGTCGATGCCGATTGGAACGGGTTAGGACCTTTCGGTGGAGTATGACCTGACACCTTCGCTGTTCGTGTGCGCAAGTGCACTTACGGTACGCTGCTTAGCAGGACAATTTGTGTTTAGCAAAATGAGATCGAGCGATAACAGGTCCGTGATGCCCTTAGATGTTCTGGGCTACACGCGTGCTACAATGTGGGTAGCAGCGTGTCTCCTATTCCGAGAGGAACGGGAAATCACTCAAATACTCACTTAGTAGGGATTATGGATTGCAATGGTCCATATGAACTCGGAACTTCTAGTAAGTGCTGGTCATCAGCCAGCGTTGAATACGTCCCTGCCCTTTGTACACACCGCCCGTCGCTACTACCGATGGATTATTTAGTGAGGTCTTTGGAGATGATCGTTCGCTGGATCCTCGTGAACCGCGTCTGCTTTATCGAAGTTGACCGAACTTGATGATTTAGAGGAAGTAAAAGTCGTAACAAGGTTTCCGTAGGTGAACCTGCGGAAGGATCATTAGTGGCCAAGTGATCCTTCCAGAAGTCCGAACCTGCGGGTTGAGACTTCGGCACAAGTTGCCATATGATAATTGACGAAACACTATAGAAGTCCGAACCTGCGGGTTGAGACTCAGGCACAAGTTGCCATATGAAAGTTGACGAAACACTAACAAGTCCGAACCTGCGGGTTGAGACTTAGGCACACGTTGCCTTATACATGACTTCGAACAAATACACAAGTCCGAACCTGCGGGTTGAGACTTAGGCACAAGTTGCCTTATACATGACTTCGAACAAATACACAAGTCCGAACCTGCGGGTTGAGACTTAGGCACAAGTTGCCATATGAAAGTTGACGAAACACTAACAAGTCCGAACCTGCGGGTTGAGACTTAGGCACACGTTGCCTTATACATGACTTCGAACAAATACACAAGTCCGAACCTGCGGGTTGAGACTTAGGCACAAGTTGCCTTATACATACATTGGCCAAATAAACAGAAGTCCGAACCTGCGGGTTGAGACTTAGGCACAAGTTGCCATATTATATTCGATCAAACACTAAGTAGTCCGAACCTGCGGGTTGAGACTCAAGACCGTAACAAGATGTCACTATACAAGTCCGAACCTGCGGGTTGAGACTTAATGCGATCTAGATACCAAGTTGACATCCAATACCTGTTGAGCAAAACCAAAGATTCCCTGTTCTCGAATGAATACACTATATAACAGGGAATCATGAAGAAATCAAGCAAGCGTGAAACAAAGTCATCACTTGGGCATGCTCGATAGCCAACCACATGACATTAACCTAAGAGAGCATGCAAACCACATGATACCTATAAACGATTAACCCGCCCTAGTTCAATCGTTCGCCAAGTGATGACTTCAGTATGGCTAAGAGAAAAACTTTTAAATGGGAAAAACTCTAAGTCCGAACCTCCGGGTTGAGACTTTCCGCGTCCGGAGGTACGCGTACCGCCTACCCGAAAGATGATGAATCAGGGGTGTCCGATCAGCAATGGTCGGATGCCCCGTCGTAGTCCAACTATGACAATCAAAGTCAAGACCTCCGGGTTGAGACTTTCCGCGTCCGGAGGTACGCGTACCGCCTACCCGAAAGATGGTGTGCTTCTGGGGTATTCGATGAGTCGGATACCCCGTCGTAGTCCAACTATGACAATACAAAGTCAAGACCTCCGGGTTGAGACTTCCGCGTCGGAGGTGCGCGCACCGCCTACCCGAAAGATGATGAATCAGGGGTGTTCGATCAGCAATGGTCGGATGCCCCGTCGTAGTCCAACTATGACAATCAAAGTCAAGACCTCCGGGTTGAGACTTTCCGCGAGTACAAGCATAAAGGAACACGGACCAAGCCGTACCGAGAGAATCGGTACTAGAGCCCTTGTGGTTCTACATTGAGAGAGCCCTCGTGGTTCTCATTAGGGGCTTTATGCAAGTCGTACTCAATACTGTGGTGTGAAGTATAAAGTAGTCCTCGCCTGGTCCACGCTGCTTCGGCGGTCCTGGGTAAGATAGTTCATTCTAGCTTGCCCTATAGTGGAATGAGGACACTTAATGCTTCGTCTTTTAGCGGCGGCTAGACTCCTCCTCACGGGGAACGAGTTGACGCACACAGCGGCGGCTTACGCACTATGGCAATCATGGATGCCTGAAGATTCCGTGAAGTTCTCCCCTGGTCCACGCTGCCTCGGCAGTCCTGGGTAAAATGGAATATTTCCAGCTTGCCCTATAGTGGAAGAGGACTATCCAACAATACAAAGTCAAGACCTCCGGGTTGAGACTTTCCGCGTCGGTGGTGTCGCGCACCGCCTATCCGAAAGATGGTGTAACAGGGGTGTTCGATCAGCAATGGTCGGATGCCCCGTCATAGTCCAACTATGACAACCAAAGTCAAGACCTCCGGGTTGAGACTTTCCGCGTCCGGAGGTACGCGTACCGCCTACCCGAAAGATGGTGTGCTTCTGGGGTATTCGATGAGTCGGATACCCCGTCGTAGTCCAACTATGACAATACAAAGTCAAGACCTCCGGGTTGAGACTTCCGCGTCGGAGGTGCGCGCACCGCCTACCCGAAAGATGATGAATCAGGGGTGTTCGATCAGCAATGGTCGGATGCCCCGTCGTAGTCCAACTATGACAATCAAAGTCAAGACCTCCGGGTTGAGACTTCCTCGTCCGGAGGTACGCGTACCGCCTACCCGAAAGATGGTGAATCAGGGGTGTTCGATCAGCAATGGTCGGATGCCCCGTCGTAGTCCAACTATGACAATCAAAGTCAAGACCTCCGGGTTGAGACTTTCTGCGAGTACATGCATAAAGGAACACGGACCAAGCCGTACCGAGAGAATCGGTACTAGAGCCCTCGTGGTTCTACATTGAGAGAGCCCTCGTGGTTCTCATTAGGGGCTTTATGCAAGTCGTACTCAATACTGTGGTGTGAAGTATAAAGTATAGAGTCCTCAACTGGTCCACGCTGCTCCGGCGGTCCTGGGTAAGATAGTTCATTCTAGCTTGCCCTATGTGGAAGAGGACTCAATACCCTACCTGTTGAGCTTGAAACAAAGTCATCACTTGGGCATGCTCATATTGCCATACAATATTCCATTATCTACTAATGAGCATGCAGCTATATGATTATAACCTGTAAACGATTACCCCGCCGTAGTTCAGCGCTTCAACCAAGTGATGACTTCAGTATGGCTAGTGTGTGAAGTATAAAGTATAGTCCTCCCCTGGTCCACACTGCTTCGGCGGTCCTGGGTAAGATAGTTAGTTCTAGCTTGCCCTATGTGGAAGAGGACACCATACTTAATACTGTGGTGTAATGAACAAAGTATAGTCCTCCACTGGTCCACGCTGCTTTGCAGTCCTGGGTAAGATAGTTAGTTCTAGCTTGCCCTATGTGGAAGAGGGCATACAAGACAAAGTATAGTTCTCCCCTGGTCCACGCTGCTCCGGCGGTCCTGGGTAAGATAGTTAATTCTAGCTTGCCCTATGTGGAAGAGGACTCAATACCCTACCTGTTGAGCTTGAAACAAAGTCATCACTTGGGCATGCTCTATAGCCAATCACATGACATTAACCTAAGAGAGCATGCAGCGTATTATCCCAATGCAAAGTAAACGATAGACTCGCCCTAGTTCAGTGCTTCAACCAAGTGATGACTTCAATTTGGCAAGTGTGTGAAGTATAAAGTATAGTCCTCCCCTGGTCCACACTGCTTCGGCGGTCCTGGGTAAGATAGTTAATTCTAGCTTGCCCTATGTGGAAGAGGACACCATACTTAATACTGTGGTGTAATGAACAAAGTATAGTCCTCCACTGGTCCACGCTGCTCCGGCGGTCCTGGGTAAGATAGTTTATTCTAGCTTGCCCTATGTGGAAGAGGGCATACAAGACAAAGTATAGTTCTCCCCTGGTCCACGCTGCTTCGGCGGTCCTGGGTAAGATAGTTAATTCTAGCTTGCCCTATGTGGAAGAGAGCATACATGAACCAAGAACGAAGGTTATGATCGAGGAATGATTCGACAACTAACCGATGGTATGAAATGTGAAGAATTCAAGCAAGCACACAATCAAGTCATCACTTGGGCATGCTCGATAGCCAACCCTATGACATTAACCTAGTAGAGCATGCGAAAACCAATATATATGTAAACGATGCCCCTCCCTAGTTCAGCGCTTCAACCAAGTGATGACTTCAGAATGGCTAAATCAAATCGGTTCAAAACATACCATCGGTACCCTATTGAAACACACAAGTCGATATCAAACCTCATGATTGTGTAGTCCTCCACTGGTCCACACTGCTCCGGCGGTCCTGGGTAAGATAGTTCATTCTAGCTTGCCCTATGTGGAAGAGGGCACATTACTCAATACTGTGGTGTTATGAACAAAGTATAGTCCTCCACTGGTCCACGCTGCTTCGGCGGTCCTGGGTAAGATAGTTAGTTCTAGCTTGCCCTATGTGGAAGAGGGCATACAAGACAAAGTATAGTTCTCCCCTGGTCCACGCTGCTTCGGCGGTCCTGGGTAAGATAGTTAATTCTAGCTTGCCCTATGTGGAAGAGAGCATACATGAACCAAGAACGAAGGTTATGATCGAGGAATGATTCGACAACTAACCGATGGTATGAAATGTGAAGAATTCAAGCAAGCACACAATCAAGTCATCACTTGGGCATGCTCGATAGCCAACCACATGACATTAACCTAGTAGAGCATGCGAAAACCAATATATATGTAAACGATGCCTCCCTAGTTCAGCGCTTCAACCAAGTGATGACTTCAGAATGGCTAAATCAAATCGGTTCAAACCATACCATCGGTATCCTATTGAAACACACAAGTCGATATCAAACCTCATGATTGTGTAGTCCTCCACTGGTCCACGCCGCTTCGGCCGTCCTGGGTAAAATGGAACATTCCAGCTTGCCCTATGTGGAAGAGGGCACATTACTCAATACTGTGGTGTGAAGTATAAAGTTCAGTTCTCCCCTGGTCCACGCTGCTTCGGCGGTCCTGGGTAAGATAGTTCATTCTAGCTTGCCCTATGTGGAAGAGGACACTTCATACTTCGTCTCTAAGCGGCGGCTTGACTCCTCCCTACGGGGACCGGGTTTACGCGCACAGCGGCGGCTTACGCACTATGGCAGTCATGGATGCCTTACGTTTCTATGAAAAGTGTGTTCCTCCCCTGGTCCACGCTGCTTCGGCAGTCCTGGGTAAGATAGTTAGTTCTAGCTTGCCCTATGTGGAAGAGGACACGAAGACTTACTGTGGTGTGAAGCATAAAGTTCAGTTCTCCCCTGGTCCACGCCGCTTCGGCCGTCCTGGGTAAAATGGATTCATCCAGCTTGCCCTATGTGGAATGAGGACACTTTATGTTTCGTCTCTAAGCGGCGGCTTGCTCCTCCCTACGGGGAACGGGTATACGCGCACAGCGGCGGCTTACGTTATGGCAGTCATGGATGCCTTACGTTTCCATGAAAAGTGTGTTCCTCCCCTGGTCCACGCTGCTTCGGCAGTCCTGGGTAAGATAGTTAGTTCTAGCTTGCCCTATGTGGAAGAGGACACGTAGACTTACTGTGGTGTGAAGTATAAGGTTCAGTTCTCCCCTGGTCCACGCCGCTTCGGCCGTCCTGGGTAAAATGGATTAATCCAGCTTGCCCTATGTGGAATGAGGACACTTTATGCTTCGTCTCTAAGCGGCGGCTTGCTCCTCCCTACGGGGAACGGGTATACGCGCACAGCGGCGGCTTACGCAAGTTAGTCACCCTCGGCAGTGGATCACTCGGCTCATGGATCGATGAAGACCGCAGCTAACTGCGCGTCATAATGTGAACTGCAGGACACATGAACATTGATAAGTTGAACGCATATTGCACGTCGTGGGAACCTACCATGATGTACAGATGACTGAGCGCTTATATTTGAGAAATGTATCGCATACATTTAACTACGCCGTGACACCCGTCACGAGACGTGCACCATGATGTTAACTAGGGTCGCGACGACCCGCTAGCATTAAAGAACCCGTGGTTTACAATATACTGGCATTGGAATTCGAAGTATTTAGAGCGTCCGTGTTCCCGCGTGAGGCGGAAGTACGAGGAGAAGGCGTGCTTGTGGTGTCTGTGGTGGTGTTTACTGATGTCTAGCTTCAGCTTATTTATTTATTTAAATAGAAGCGAAGATGTCAAAGTAGCGTCGAAGCAGCAGCGGTAGCACAAATGATTCAAGTATGGAAGTTGACCAAAGGAACACAAACAAACTAGCGTATGGGCAATGGAAGGTATCAGTGAGTTAAACCACACGCGGGCTAACAGCCCGTTAACCGAGTCCAACGGTACATATTGGACATTGAAACAAAGTAGTCGCAAGCCAGATGTGACGATAACAACCGCAAGGTACATAAGCCTCAGTTCATGTGTGACAACCCCCTGAATTTAAGCATATTAATAAGGGGAGGAAAAGAAACCAACCGGGATTCCCTGAGTAGCTGCGAGCGAAACGGGAGAAGCTCAGCACGTAGGGGTGGCGGCCTGTCCGTCTATCCGATTCCGTGTACTGGTGCGTCTCACTATCCGTCATCTTAGCGCTTTTCAAGTCCAACTTGAATGTGGCTCAGAACCCATAGAGGGTGATAGGCCCGTAGAACAGCGCCCGTTGGATGATGGACCGAGCGTGCCATGGAGTCGTGTTGCTTGATAGTGCAGCACTAAGTGGGAGGTAAACTCCTTCTAAAGCTAAATACAACCATGAGACCGATAGTAAACAAGTACCGTG